>NC_137776.1:178950276-179012776 GCF_963455305.1 Plecotus auritus | reverse complement strand
GAAGGAGATGGGACGTTATAAACACTCACAGGTGTTACCATCTCCCCCACTGCCAGCCGCAACATAAAAAAAAAAATTAAATTATAAACAAACCGGCAAATGTTGTAATCTCTCTCCTCGACACACTCCTTACAGGGAAATTGCTTAAACTAAGCAAAGAATTCAATTTTAATTTGCATAAAATATTTATCAAGGCTTACGCAAATTTCTGCGCCGCTCCCTTCCTGCCAAGTTTAAAATTGCTCAGACGTACAGAGGTGCAATATCCGCGTGTGAGGTGGCCATGAGGCTGGCCCTCCCGGCCACTCGAGCCCACACAGACGGACACGCGCCTCCATCAGCAGCCAGCCAGGCCCTGCCAATTTCCCCCTTTTTTTCTTCCTTTTTTTTTTTATTTTTTCTTTTTTTTTTTTTTTTTCTTCAAACAGATTGTTTTTCTCATTATGTTTTTATATCTACCTAAACTGTTAATTAGGCACTTAGAAGATTTTTTATTGGGGCCTGAGTGTAACAAGCTGCTTTGTTTGCAGCCATATACCTTGCTGCTGTTCTGTAAACACCGGCTTTTACTGCAAAAGCCGCATTTCCTGTCAATTACAGGATGGCGTTATCTGCTGGGAGGTGGTGGCCCCGACAGGGGGAAGGAGGTCTCAGATGTCCAGGCCGGTTGAGGACTTTGGCTCCACGCCGGGCCCTGGCCTGGTCACAGGGGAGGAAAGGGAGGAGGAGACGGATGGGAGGCTGAGGAAGTGAACAAGGCCACTCCAGCGAGCTCAGTTGGACACTGAGCTGCGTCTGAGCCCAGAGACCCGTCGGCCGAACTCCACAATGCGGATTCCCAGCAGCTGCCCCTGAACCCCCACTCTGTCCGCGCACGTGGCGCACTCGCCATCCAGCCACTGGCCTTCCTGTTCCTTGAACTCAACCAACCGCATTCTCACCGCAGGGCCTTTGCGCTGGCTGTTCCTCCTCTTGGAACACTCTCCCCAAACTCTTCCCGGGGTTGACGCTTCAGCTCAAAGGACACCTCCTCAAAGAAGCCTGCCTGACTGCCCAGCCACCTGCACTTGACCCTGGAGACCTTCTGATGAGCCTGTCTAGGTGTTTATTGACTCTCCACGGGGAGAGAAGTTCAATGAGCAGAGATCTGTCTAGTTCCGTGGTCGGCAAACTGCGGCTCGCAAGCCACATGCAGCTCTTTGGCCCCTTGAGTGTGGCTCTTCCACAAAATACCTCGGCCTGGGCGAGTCTATTTTGAAGAAGTGGCATTACAAGAAGTTTAAAAAATTTGGCTCTCAAAAGAAATTTCAGTCGTTGTACTGTTGATATTTGGCTCTGTTGACTAATGAGTTTGCTGACCACTGGTCTAGTTCAATGCACTAACCCACCAACTAGAGCAGGGCCCCCCACATAGTAGGTGCTCTGCAAATGAGTGAATGAATGAATGAATGAATAGCAACCCTGCATGTAGACATATACACAAATCTTCACCGGCAGGTGCTCAGTCGCTATGTGTTGAAAGAATGGGTGACGCTTGGGGATGTTTGACTTTGCTCAATGAGTCAAGTACGTGCCAAGAACAAGTAAAATGAAGATGCCCCACACTCCAGGCCCCACAGGGGCCCTTCCCTCTGCCACCCAACCTGCCCTTCTGCGTCAACTAGACTTCAACAAATTCAGCCAATCAGAGCCCAGTGCCACCCAGGTCCCCGCAGGCCACTGTCCAAGGTGCCCACACCCACCCTCCATCAGCATCAGTGTGGCCCCTACAGAGGGAGGGGGAAGCAGCCTTCCCCAGAAGCTGGGATCAATAGGGAGAGTGAATCACCGTGGTGAGTGACTCATCAGGAAATGATCACACTCTACACATCACAAACATGTCTGCGCGTCAGACAGAGAATTGGGTTTATGGGGAAGACAGAGGGGGAGTTTGGGGTGAGCTTTGCATAGTGGTGAAAGCAGGGGCTCCAGAGTGACACTGTCCAGCCACACCCCCCACACACGCTTGGCGACTGTCCTGTGGATAACAGCAGGCCCGGCCTGGTGGGGTTGCTGGAGGACACAATGAGAACGCATGGAAAATCCTCACCACTCCATCAATATCAACTCCTAACATAACCACTAACACGTCGCCCCAAGGACCTGTTCCTGGGTCCCCCGCTGGCTGTGGCACCCTCTCTGCTGAGAACCCTGCGTGACCCATCTTCCCCAGGCCCCTAGGTGTGAGCCAGGTAGACACTGTCGTTCCCATTTAACAGATGAGGGAACTGAGGCTCAGTAACTGGCCCCAAGTCCCACAAGGGCAGAGGACCAGGAACCCTGAACCATCCATGGAACCAGAGGGACCAGGGGCCTGTTCCATCAGAGTGCAATTTCCAAACTTCTAAGGTCATGGTCAGTCTGGGCGGATTCAGCCCAAGGCAGAAAGGGTCCAAGTGCAAGGCTGAACCGGGTGGGGAATGAGACCTGAAGTTTCAAGTCAATCCACCTGCAGCTAGAACCCAGGGGTTGGTGGGGCCAGGGCGGGGCCTGGGCAGCGCCAGGAAAAGTGGTAACGACTGCCGTCCTGTGCTATGTGCCGTGTGCAGTGCAGGAGGCTCACAAGCTGGGCCCCGCTGGATGCTGGCCCCGCCCAGACAAGGATTTCTTATGAGCACGCCCGTTTTTACAGAGGAGGACCCTGAGGCTCAGAGACGTGACTTTGCTAGCCCAAGGCACACAGTGTCCGCACAGGAAGATGCAGAGCAGGGTTGGAACTCAAGCAGGGGCACTGCAGGGCTTCTGCCTTTGATATGACAACATGTGACACCAGTGATGCAGAGGACAGCATCAGGCAGGCTCTCCTCCAAGCCCAGCCCAGCAAATGACCTTGTGTGTGGTTCTGGACACGCCAGTTCCCTGGTCTGACGGTCCAGGTGGACCCCTGAGGTCAGCCGTTCTCGTGTTCTAGGGCTAATTGGGATATTCCTAACAGCAGTAGCTGTCAAGCATTAGACACACACACACAGTAGGCACGCAGGAAATAGTCTTTGTTTTGTTTTGTTTTGTTTTGTTTTGTTTTGTTTTACCACCATTCTCTTTCCCCTGTACCTCCATTCAGTATAAGCCGGGGTCACTCCCAGGTCCCAATGGAAGGAGGATAGGCAGGGAAACTGAGGTAGGCCACAGTTATTGCATGTAGCAGAGTCAACCCAGGCTGGATTAAGAGGTAGGGTGGGGGTTGGGAGGTGAGCACCACGGACCCTGATTGCCAGCATGGGTGCCTACTGCCCTCCTGATCAGAGGTCACTGCTCAGATCCGTCCTCCTGCCACCTCAGCCTGGCCCTGCACGGGGCTCTGGGGACACAAGAGAGTCAGACCCAGGCCGGTGGGAGGGCCGGAGGAGACTGCGCAGCCTGTCTAGGCACACAGCAGGCTTCATCACTGCCAATACCCCAAGGATGTGTTGGGTACACAGCCAGGCTCAAACCCTAGCTCCTCAACCTACCAGCTGTGTGACCTTGGGTGTATTTCTGCACCTCTCTGTGCCTCGTCTTCCTCACAGGCCAAATGGTACCTCCTCATGGGGATGTCAAGGATATTCAGCCAGCTGGCACCGAGCCAACACCGGGTTTGGTCCTGCCCCTCCCTGCCCCCCGCCCCCAAGAGCAGGGTTGCCACAACTTGGGTTGTTCAGACACGTGGCACAGAGCAGTAACTAGGGCCCCAGGGGCAGAGTGACTTGCCCAAACCCACCAAGCTTCTGAGCGACCCGCTGGCTCGGAGGCCCAGCCCCTGGCTGTAAGCTCCACAAGGATAGAGACCTGTCTGCCCTCCTTATTTTTGAAGTCCCACGCCCAGCCCGGGAAACGGGGAGGGAGAGGGAGAGGGAGAGGGAGAGGGAGAGGGAGAGGAAGGAGAAAGAGGAAGGCAATTGAGATGGGTCATCGGGAGTTTCGCCAGGGAAATGGGGAGGACATTCGAGGCAGAGGAACAGCCTGGGCAGAGGTGGGGAGGCGTGGAAGAGGCCCCTGTTCAGAAACCGGGAGCCACTGGTGCTCGTGGGTGGGAATGAGAGGCCAGCGACAGGATGAGTTGGGGCCAATGGTGTGCTGGTAAGTTCTTCACAACCGGCTCTGTAACCATTGGCGGGGGGAGGGGAAAGAGGCCCTGAGTTGTTGCATTTGCCCATTTACATGGTGTAAATTCTCCCACCATGGCTGATTTCAAGCTACTCGTGTAACGTCAACCAGCTCACAAAATCCCTAGGAATTTAACAACCAGCTCTGGTGAGCCAGCATGAGCAGGGAACCTGTCCCTCACCTCTACTCACGTGGGGGAGGCTGTTTCCTAGCAATGATGCCTCTGTGGGTCTCAACTTCCCACCTGAGCAATGGGTTAATGGGTCCTAGGCAGAGGCAGGTCTGACAAGGCAGATTTAAGTTCAAGAGTAGTGGCATCTCTGCCTTCGCTCCCCTCATCTCCATTTGGGATGGAAGTAGTGTGACAGGTGATCAGAGGTTGGCCAGGTCCCCGCCCGGCCCTCTTCCCACCCACTGTCCCCCACACCAGCTGGGGAGATGGGGCCCAGCCAAGCAGGTGGTGGCAGGGTCACCTTGGGGAGAGTTATTGGGGCCTGGGCGGAAGCGGGAAGATATGATGCTCAGAAGGCCACAGCCGAGCACACTAATCTGAACAGACAAGGAATCGATGGGAATTTCTATTTAGGGAGGAGATCAATAGGAATTTCAAGGTAGGAAAGGGGGGAATTACCTTTAATTGGAGTTCTCGTGCACTTGGGTCTCTGGTGAGGTCAGGGTTCACCGGGCCTTCGAGGGACAGCCAGACCGGACCCACAACCTACCCTGGCCCTGCCCCACGTACCGCCCAGCTGGGAAGCGCCTCCTCCTCCTCGCAGAGGCCTCAGGAATCGGGTGCTCAGAGCACCATTTCCTCACCTGTTGGGTGGGGACAGTCGGGGCACCTGCCTCATCAGTGAGGAACAAACTGCAGCTGTGCCAGGCACCGAGCAAATAAACAACTTGCCCTAGGTCACACAGCTAGGAAGCCCGTGCCGGGATTTGAACCCAGGCCAGCCCGGCACCAGAACCAGTGTCCTCAGCTGCCCCGCAGGAGGTGTCCGGCCCTGCGAGCTGTGTCCCAGACTGTCCTAGTCCCATCTGGGGAAAAGCAGAGGGTTGGGGGTGCCTGGGAGAAGACAGGGTAGGTTCAAGCCACATGGGGAGGGGCCTTGAGACAGGCCGCCCCATTGCCATGCCCCCTAATGCACACATGCACACACAGACACCCCCTGGGGCCTGTCCCGGAAGAAAAGGGATGTTCTGGAACGGAGCCCCAGGACCACCCAGATTCCTAAGCAGACCCAGCGGAGGGCAGATCCGGCTGCTGAATGGTGCCTGGCAAAGCCACCACAGTGTGGGATCATGGAGCCCACCCCCTCCCCAAGAATGGCACCTCCTCCCCGAGCTGGGGGTATTGGAGCCGGGGCGGGATCCAGGAAGGGAACTCCCCTGGGCTACTCCGTGCCAGGCCCTGTGCTGGGGGCTCACGAGATTCTCCCACACACCCTGTGGGACACGAGGGGCTGCCACCCCAGAAGCAGAGCTGGTGAGCAGGAATGAGGAGGGCCAGCCCCAAAGTGGGATCTCTCCTTTGTTCTCAAGACAATGCATTGATCTGAGGATTGTTCAGACTTTGATTAAAAAAAACAAAACAACAAAAAAATAAAACCTAGAGGAAGTTGGGGGGACGCGCAGTTGAAACCATGAGGGGAGGTGGAAGGGAGTCAGTCTGGGGAGACGTCTCCTTTATGTGCTTGCCTCCTCCCCAGGCCCCTGTGCCTCCTCCCTCCCCTGCTTCATTTACAAGTGAGGAACTGAGGCTGGAGGGTAGAGGGGACTTGCCCAAGACCACGTGGCTAGAAGCAGGCAGCAGGATTTGAGGGTCCCTGGAGGCAGGGGAGAGGCATAGCGAATGGGTGAAAATGAAGAATCAGGACGTCTGACCAGAGGTGGATCTGGCCACCATGGATCTCTCTGGACAGGGAAACTGAGGCAAATTGAGTTGAAAGGACAGAGCCAGCAAGATGGATACCTAGTGCTAGGGAGTCCTCTCACCTCTGCCTCCCTTGCTATTCCAGCCCAAACCTGCAGGTGGCGCCAAGGACACAAGGGCGGTGAAAGGGCTTTGGAGCCAGCCGGGGTTGGAGTTCCGGATCAGCCATTTAGTCATGGTGGCCCTTGGGCAAGGGGTCGGACCTCTCTGAACCTCAGTTTCTTCTTCTGTGAAAAAGAGGAATCAACCCTTCTGGACAGGTTGTTACGAGGGACGCCTCCACCCAGGTTGGGCACATGGTCTGAGTGTGGATCTGCACCCAGGCCTCTGGCCCCACCCCTAACGTTCCTCACTATCAATTGCAATACATGCAGCACAGCCTCCGCTCTGTTCAATGAGCTCCCTCAGCGGCAGACAGTGGGCCTTCCAGGCCACACGAGCTCTAGTGACCCACCCAAGAGAGAATGAAGGCCTGGTGTCCCAGCCCACCTGTCCCCTCCCTCGGGACTGAGGCTGGCCCTCCTGCACCCAGGCACCCAGTAGGGAGTGGGGCTCAGCCTCCTGCTGCCTTCTCCGCACCCCTCACCCGGGGTCTCCTGCAGAGATGAAGCCTGGCCCTGTCCCCTCCCGGGTCAGTGGGGCTCAGCTGGAGCTCAGGTTATTGGAAGCTGCCCGGCCCTGCTCATCTCATTAAGTACAGGAGTGGGGTCAGCAGCTTTCACAGGCCCCATAAAGCATCGCTCGTGGCCACTTCGGCACACAGCTCGCCCTGGCACGCTGTCCCTCCCCCGGCCAGGGAGGACGAGCTGCTTCTTCAAGGAACTAATCTCCCAGACTCATAAAATCGCCACAGATGCCACGGGGGTCTGTGCCCTAGAAGGTAATTACACGGTGACACCTTGCCCTGGAGGCTGGGGGCGGGGCACAGTCCCCCAGCCAGGGGCCCCACGCTGATCTGTCCTCACAGGGGCAGGCAGGGTGGGTGAGCACGGTGAGCCTATGGTCTCGGGAAGGCCTCAGAACAGTCCTGCGGGGCAACAGTATTGTTAGGCCTGGGTTACAGATGGAAGCAGAGGCTGGGAACGTGAGCCACATGTGACCAAGGTGGGGAGGCGGAGCTGGGATGTGAGCCAGGGCCAAGCACCTCTCTGCAGTCGGAGCACTGCTCCCTGGCTTTCGGGAGGAACCCCAACACCCCAGCATTCCCTGCTTCTAATAGAAGATTCTTGCTGGTTCCCAGCCAGACCCGCATGTGGCAGAATCTCATTGACCCCCAGAGATGGCCCAGGCCTTTCTGGGAGCCCCCAGAGGGTCTCATATGGGCTTGAAAGCCTGTCCACTCAGGTCCCTCCCACTGGCCCCTGCGTGGACATCGCCAGGTGGCCATCGGCACCAGGGCAGGGCAAGTCCCTTTCCATCCAGTGCCTCTTCTGCTCTGCTCCTCGCAGACCGAACAGCCCCCCTGCCTACTCTGAAGGACATCTCCATCCCAGCCTCCCAGGGCCAGGACCCACCTCTGAGCCTGTCAAAGCCAGCCCCTCAGCTGCAGGTCAAGCTCTGGCTCTGTGGTCTGGCAGTGGAGGTCCAGGCTGGGATCACAGGTCCCCCCCCTTCCCCAACCCCCACCCCCCACTTATTAGCTGTGTAAGCCTCCATGAGCTTTATTTGCCTCGTCTGTAAAATGGGGACAGCTGTGAGGAACAGGTGACAAGCCAAGTCATGCCCTGCATGGGGCCTGGCCCTCGGTCCTGCTACACGGTCCCCCTCACTCCTCCCCTCCCTGCACCAACTGCCCCCATCCCAGTCGGCCCCTCCTGCCCAGAGCTCCTGCAAATACAGGGAATCCCAGACCTGCACACCCCTCAGACAATGCTTCACAGGAGAATCCTGGCCTCTTCTTCAGCTCCACAGCTGCCACCCACCCGAGAGATGTGTCCTGCACCCCCACCTCCCCACCGTCCCCCACTGAGCCTCACCTGGACTGGGCTTGGCCGGAGGGAAGGGGAAGAGGAGGCCACTGCCTGGAGGTCACACCTGAAGCCTTAAGGTCTTGAAAACAAGGATGCCCGGAGGGAGGGGGCAGGCAGGAGTGAGGGGAAACCAAGTGTGGAAACCTGGCTGGAAACACCAGTTGGCTGATGCTTCCATGGGAGGAGGCGGGGGCGGAGAGCAGGACCATAGCATTTCAAGAGCTCAGATCCAACAGGGTGGGATCTATACCCTGTCCTCTAGTTTCACACGTGCACACACACACACATACACACATCTATACACGCATAGGGAAAGGGCCCAGGATTCCCCACACTTTACTCCCTGGTCAGCAACCTCCAACCTCCATTACCAGGGAAAATCTGACCCAAAACATCCTGAAAGCTCAGACTTTACACGTGTGCCTCGGACCTTCAGACAGCCTCATACAAGGCCATAGGCAGACAGGTCTGCATTGGTGCAGGCAAAAGCATGCAACCCGTCACAGGCATCGCCACGCACACGCACACGCACACTCATAAACCTGCACAGGCAGCCACGTATGCAGAAATGCAGAGGCCTGCAGACCCCTGAGCCAGGGTGTTCCGTCCCTGGATGGAGGCCAAGGCCAAGCTGCCTGGCAGCTGCCACCAGCTCTGTCTGTCCAACAGCATGCCAGGGGCTGGGACAGGAATCAGAAGGGTATAGGGACTCTTATCTTCCTGACCTCAGGTGGCCATGGAGACGAGGGAGCCCTGAGGCCTGATCAGGGTCACAAACAGACAGGTGCATGGACAGGATGAGCTTGGCAGAAACCTTTTGAGTCAGAGGCAGCAAATTCAGGGCCTCCTGGGAGGAGGGCTGTGGGGCCTTCTGGGCCTCCCTGCCCCACCCTCCAAGGGGGTACATGTGTGTCAGGGTCTGTGGGCTCTGGGAGCGCTTGTCTGCGTGTGTGAGGCTGGTGACTGCACCATTTGCCCATGGCCCTGTCTCTGTGTCGATATTTCTGGGTGGGTATCTAAGCTTGTGGGTAACTATCTGCTTCTCTCCATTTCTGGGTGACATGTGATGGAAGTAGCACCTGAGATGCCAGAGTTTAGACCAGTGGTTCCCAACCAGTTTTTGGCCATGTCCCACCTAAGCATCTCTAAAATCCTGATGCCCCCCTCCCCTGTGACATATAATCCCTATTATTCAAAAAGTGAACTCCTATTCATGTGGAGGAAGCCTAAAAGGCCATTAACTTGGTCTAAACAAGCTTCCAAAGAACATAGCATCCATGAAAGAGAAAAATAAAAGAATGAAAGGACAGTTGAAGCACTGAGGAAGAAATCACTAAGAAATTGTTAAAAAATAATAATAATAATATGAAGTGATATGAAAAAATAGCAAATAAAGTTTCAAAACATATACTAGAGAACTGAAATGTATAAATATGTCACAACATATATTTATACTAGAGGCTCAGTGCATAAAATTTGTGCACAGGTAGGGTCCCTAGTGGCTGCCAGCTGCCGGCCGCTGGCCGGGACCACCCTTCTTCAGCTGCCAGCTGCCAGCTGCCAGCTGGGGCCTTCCTTCATTTTATGCTGACCCCTGGTGGTAGGCGCATATCATAGCACGCAATCGAACTCCTGGTCAGTCGAACTCCCGAGGGGACACTTTGCTTATTAGGCTTTTATATACTAGAGGTCCGGTGCACCAGATTTGTGCACTGGGTGGGGAGGGTCCCTCAGCCTGGCCTGCACCCTCTTGCAGTCTGGGACCCCTTGGGGGATGTCCGCCTGCCAGCTTAGGCCTGATCCCCTCAGGAATCGGGCCTAAGCCGGCAGTCAGACATCCCTCTCACAGTCTGGGGCTCTTGCAGTCCGGGACCCCTCGCTCCTTACCGCCCGCCTGCAGTGGAGGCGGCGGTGGGAGAGGCTCCCACCACCACCAACCACCACTGCACTTGCCAGCCGTGAGCCTGGCTTCTGGCTCAGCAGCGCTCCCCCTGTGGGAGCGCACTGACCACCGGGGGCAGCTCCTGCATTGAGCGTCTGCCCCCTGGTGGTCAGTGCATGTCATAGTGACCAGTCGTTCCACCATTTGGTCAATTCGCATATTATGCTTTTATTATATAGGATAGATACTGTATATGAGGCCCCTACAATCATAAGAAATTCAAAAAATTCACTGTTAATAACTCATTCTATAATTGCCCCCCTTAAAAATCAAATTGCCCCCTTGTGGGGCATGTGCCCCATGTTGGGAACCACTGGTTTAGACTCTCAGAGAACTGGTGTGAATCTCTGAGCATCAGTTTCCTCCTCTATAAAATGCAGATGATAATTAATACCTGCATCCCACCCCTTGCCCACCCTGCTGCCTCTATCCCAGCCGCATTCCCCTGACCCAGACCTTCCTTCTGACCCACCCCCTCAGTCCCCAGGGGCAGTCACTCCACCTTGTCATCACAAACTCTAACCTCTCTCCCTTGTCCCTAAACTCTTTCAGGGCCTTCTGAGTCATCCTCACACTGAGCTGGACTGGGGCCTAAAGCTCAACTCCAAGACTTAGCAGTGTAGGACCCTGAGCCTCAGTTTTCCCCTCTGTGAAATGGGGATCACTGTGTTGCACATAAAGAAAATTCACTGAATAAGGGTAAGCTAAAAGGGGATTTTATTGAAGGACTAGGGGCCTAGTGCACGAATTTGTGCACCTTGAAAGGAACTGTGGGCCATGAAGCTGCGGTGGGCACAGGGGCGGGTCTCGGCCCATCCTCCACGCTCCCACCCGGCCCCTCCCACCATGGTTCCCAGTCCCCTATCTGCCAGCAGCCCCGCTCCTGTGTGGAGGGATTGGGGCCAGTGACAGCAGCAGGTGGGAGAAGCAGCTGCTGCCCCAATCACCCCTCAGGAGCAGGGGGAGGTGGAGAAGCCCTTAGGGGCAATCAGGGCCAGCAGTCACTGCTCGCACCCGCTAATGGCACCGAGCAATTGGGGCCAGCGCCGGGTGCCAGCAGCAGGTACAAGCAGTGGCTCTGGCGCAGGCAGAGGGTGCAAGTGGGGCTGGTGCCGGCAGCTGATGTAAGCATCGGGCGGGACTGGGGTGCAAGGGAGCAAATAATTTTCAGTAACCACCAGAGCCTCGCCCCGATGACAGCAACCGGTGCCCTGCCTTGGTCTGGCACCCCCGCTCACCTGCTCCACCATCCTGCCACAGCCGACGCCCGCCATGTTCCGCACGTGCCCCCTGGTGGTCAGCACACATCATAGCAACTGGCTCTTCAGTTGTTCCACCATTTGGTCTATTTGCATATTAGGGTTTTATATATATAGACTAGAGGCCCGGGGCACGAAATTCGTGCATGCGGGGGGTGGGGGGCTCCCTCAGCCTGGCCTGCACCCTCTCCAATCCAGGACCCCTAGGGAGATGTCCGACTGCCAGTCAGATATCCCTCTGGCAATCTGGGACTGCTAGCTCCTAACTGCTCACCTGCCTGCCTGCCTGATCACCCCAAACCACTCTGCCTGCCTGCCTTATGCCCCTAACTGCTCCCCTGCCTGCCTGATCACCCCAAACCACTCTGCCTGCCAGCCTGATCGCCCCTGACTGCTCCCCTGCCTGCCTGATCACCCCTAACTCCTCTGCCTGCCAGCCTGATCGCCCCTAACCACCTCTGCCTGTCTGCCTTATGCCCCTAACTGCTCCCCTGCCTGCCTGATCACCCCTAACTCCTCTGCCTGCCAGCCTGATCACCCCAAACCACTCTGCCTGCCTGCCTTATGCCCCTAACTGCTCCCCTGCCTGCCTGATCACCCCTAACTGCCTCTGCCTGCCAGCCTGATCGCCCCTAACCACCTCTGCCTGCTGGCCTGATCACCTCTAACCACCTCTGCCTCAGCCCCCGCCACCTTGGCTTTGTCCGGAAGGACATCCAGATGGATATCCGGTCTAATTAGCATATTACCCTTTTATTAGTATAGATGCCAGAGTCAAGCACATCATGGGACTGAAGGAGGAATGCAGAATCCAGGCCACGGGAGGGGCGGGACCGAGCTGGCCCAGGAGCAGCTGGAGCCAGAGATGAGGACAGAGGCGGGACCCTTTTTCATCGCTCTCCAATGTGGATTTCACGGTCCTCTTCCGCTGGGGCCTGGCTTGTGTCCAGGACAGAAAATATGGCTGACAGTAGCCTTTTGGTTCTACATTTAAATCTTTGTTTTCGACTTCATTAAAATTAAGAGCCCCTAGTCATCAAAAGGTACCATTAAGAGAGTGAAAAAGCAAGCCTCCGAATAAAGAACTCCCAGGAAGCAATCAGAAAAGAGGACAACCCCATTTTTTAAGAAAATGGTCAAAAGACTTGACCATGCACTTCGCAGGAATGGATATCCAGGTGATGAATACGCCTCGGAAAGCCGACCGGCATCATCGGTCATCGGGGAAATCTAACGTGATGCCCTGCGGCCCCGCCCCGAGGGCTGAGATGGAAGAACTCAGAGAGAAAGTGGGAAGCCTGACCTGTGCTGAGGAGTCGGGGTCGGCAGGACCACTCGGATGGTACTAAAGCTAGAGACAGACCGACAGAACCAAGAACATCCACGCCAGGCATGTCCCCAGGAGAACTGAGTGTTTGTCCGCCACATTTGCACCAAAGACAGCCCGGGAACGCTCCTAACAGCCGTGCTCGGAATAGCCCCAACCCGGAGGCGACATGCATGCCCACCCACAGGAGAGTAAGGAGCCGAGGGCCAGTTCACACAGCGCCCTCCGGCGGTGGGAGGGAGCAGACTGCTGGGGCATGCACCACCTGGGATATTCCTGAAGCATAGTGTTGAGTGACAGAAGCCCCACAGAAGAACACATGCTATTTGATCCTTTTTTTTTTTTTTTTACTCCTCACCCAAGGGTATTTTCCCCTTTGATTTCTAGAGAGAGTAGAGGAGGAGAGAGAGAGAGAAAGAAAAAGACAGATTGGGGGGGGGGGGGAGAAATCGACGAGAGAGAGCCGCATCCATTGGTTGCCTCCCACACGTGCCCCTACCAGGGCTGGGGAACCTGCAACCGAGGTACGTGCCCTTGACCAGGAATCGAACCTGCGACCCTTTGGTCCTCAGGCCAATGCTCTCACCATTGAGCCAAACCGGCCAGGGCTGCTATTTGATTCTTTTGTGACAGACATCCAGAAAGAATGAAACCAGGCGATGGCGCCCTAGCCGGTTTGGCTCAGTGGATACAGCATCAGCCTGCAGATTAAAGGGTCCCGGGTTCGATTCTGGTCAAGGGCATGTACTTTGCTTGCGGGCACATCCCCAGTAGGGGATGTGCAGGAGGCAGCTGATCGATGTTTCTCTCTCATCGATGTTTCTGACTCTCTATCCCTCTCCCTTCCTCTCTGTAAAAAATCAATAAAATATATTTAAAAAAAAAAAAAGAAAAGAAACCAGGTGATGGGGAGGCCCTGACGGGGAGGGAGGGGATGAGCGGGCCTGCTTGCTCTGGGTGCGGTTCCAGGCTGTGAACACACGTAACATTGCATGCAGCTGGGCACTCAGGGCTGCGCCCCTGTGGGATGTACGTCCCTGAGATGAGAAAGAGAAGAAAGTCTTACCCTTCGGCCATCGAAGGGTCCCTGCCTGAGCTGTAGGGACAGCATGACTGTGCCCAGGATGGAGTGTGTGTGTGTGTGTGTGTGTGTGTGTGTGTGTGAGGGGGGACAGGCGGCTGGGTAGATGAACTACTGTTTCCACAACAGGGAGGGAGGGCAGACAAGAGAAGCACCCGCTCCGTTTCTCTGAGCCTTCCTTTCCCATCTCTAAAGGGGACACAGTGAAAGTTCCCACCACGAAGGGCGAGATGAGGGTTCAAGAGGTAACTGGCCCGAGGGCCGGTCTGGGGCCTGGATCGCAGCCCCTGATGGACACAGGTCCCCTTCCCTTGGTCCCTCTCCCCCACATCCCCCTCGTCCCTGGCCCTCTGCCCCCCACCCACCTCAGCTCCCCTGTTCTGCCCTCTGTGATCCTCAAAGTGAGGCCCCATCACCGTATAATTTCAAATTACTTGTAGCTTTAGTTAATTAAATGTAAAATCATTGGAATAAAATTATACCTTCATTAGAAATTAACTCCCATTTCAGGCCGGGGATAATGACCCGGCTCTCTCTACCCCCTTCTTCCAAACCACACGCAAAATGGTCAGTTAAACTGAAGGGGAAAAAAGTTTAACGACTGCACGGCAATCAAGCTTATTATTATTTAAGCACAAGCTATTACCCTGTGCAATGAGGTATTGGCCTATAAATTATCTTTGGAAGAGTCGGCCCCTGTCTGAGCACAGACAGGCCGAGGGCTGCAGCAGGACAGGTGTGCAGGCCGCTTCCCCAGCAGGTGAGCTCCTGGTCCTGTCCCTCCAGCTGCCCCCAAACCTGCCTGCAGGACCCTCGGCCCAGGCTCGGGGCTCGGGTCAAGGTCTCAAGGTCATTGTGAGGGAGCTGGGGTGTCCCCATCTGATCCTCCAGCTCCTGTGAAGGAAAGGCCACTCTAGCACAGGACAGAGATTGGGACCCAAAATGAGTCCCTGAAAATTAGGAAGAGGCTGCAGAAAGGAGAAATAGGGCCAGGAGGGGCTGGGATGCGGCAGACAGAGAGAGGAGGAGGAGCAGAGTCTGGCGGAGACATGGGAAGAAGGAGTTTGAGTTGGGACCAGGAGATAAAGGGACAGTCAGAGAAACAGGGAGTAAGACTTCGAGGGAACAGGGTAGACACCAAGGAAGAGAAAGCAGAGGATCAGAGACCCCTGAGAAAGAAGAGACAGCAGGGCTGCGTGCGCTGGGGCTGGGAGAACAGACTGAGGGACCGACTGCCCAGGACGTAGGACTGTCAGCGCTGAAATCAACAAAGTCCCAGCCAACAGGACAAGTAGGTCATCTGCTCCCAGGATCCCGCAGCACCCACTTTACAGGGGAGGAGACTGAGGCTCAACCAGGTGGAGTCATTTGTCCAAATCCACACAGCTGCACGGCTGGGAGCCACAGAAGGTCAGGGGGAAAGGGAGCGAGCGGCCAAGACAGGTAAGAAGGGAAAAGAAGGCACAAAGGTGGCAACTGAAGGGTCCCTCTCTCCTAGTGTTTCTAAAGTCCTCGCCTCCCCCACACCTCTGCCTCGGCTCAGCCCCACCCGCCCTATAAACCTTATTTCTCCTTTCTCCACCCTCTTCCCAATTTTCAAAGACCCTTTTCTGTCCCCAGTCTCTGTCTCGTGCCAGAATATTGGCCCCTTCCCGTGGGCCGGATGGAGAGGTGGGCTAGAGGGCCAGGTGGGACACCTAGGCTCAGATCTCAGTGGCAGGTGGGTGGGACACGTGTCAACAGGAAGCTCTCTGGGCCCTCAGACACCCCCACCACCCCCCCTCAGGCTGCAGGCAGCAGCCAGAACCTCCTCCCATAGGGTGTTAGGGATAGATCTAAGCTCAAGGTGAGGTTAAGTTCTAGCATTGACCTTGGACATGGGGCAGTTTCTCTACGTTGCTGCACTCCTGTCTCGTCTGTAAAATGGGGTGATAATAGTGCCCACGTCATGGGGTTGTTGCAGGATTTGATGAGACTGGGTGGATAAATGCCCAGGGCACAGCCTGGCTCCGAGCGGCAACCCCGGGGGATGAGGCCCCCAAGGCAGGACAGCTGCCCCTCTCCCCTCTCCTGGGCACAGTCACCTCTCCCAGGACCTTTGGTGAGCCTTTGGGCCCAGACAAAGCAAGAGGATGAGTGACACTCAAGCTGGGGCAAGGTGACAAGGGACCACAGACAGAGAGGGGACAACAGCATCCTGACTCCGGGACCCCTTTGTCCCCCTAAAACAAAGACCCTTCCTTTGCATCTTATAAGAAATCCAAAGTGTGCATCCTCTGTGCATAGCTGATGCTTGGCAATAAATATTGGTGGAGTAAAGAATAAATGGATGCTTAAGGTAATTAGCCAGAGGTCGGCATTCCCCCGCGGCCGCCGCCCGGCAGGCACGCACGGCCTGCCATAACTTCTCGTCCAAGTTCCCCGCAGTCAGACTCCCTTGAAAGTCACCTCCATCTCCCGCACAGGTCAGGCCGAGATTTAGAGATAGGGGCCCAGTGTGTGCCTAGATCTGCTATCTGCCCGTGAGTGATGGGGGACACATTCCCGGGACATGTTTACTGTCACCCCGCGCCCCCGGCCCACACTCCCCGCCGCGCCATCCCCTGATAATTCACGGCCCGGCTCCCGTTGGCAAATGACTGATATGGCCTTCACAGCGGGGCCTGCTGGTCACTTGTCTCAAGGAGACTGGGAAGAAAACTCAGGCACAATATAAATGGGGCCCGTGGCAGCCTCAAACACCTCAGAAATTCCCCAGCCCGGACGCCGCGTCGTTTTTAAGTAATAAAACCACAGAGAGATTACATGGCCACTGACAGCCCGCGACGGATGGCCGCCCGCGTGAACTTTTTACCTTCGGGATGCTGACCAAGAGGAGAGGAAGGAAGGGAGGAAAGAACACCCCCCAGCCAGCTCCTTCCTGCCTCTGGCTCCGAAGTCATTGCCATGGTCGGCAGGCACTGCCCTGCCCGTGTCCCCACCCAGGAAGGTGCAGGGCTCTCTCCGCACAGGGCGCAGGGCTCGGATTCCCCAACTGGAGAATGGGATACTCACGGCTGGTTTGTTCGATTTCCAAAATCCAGAAACAGCTTTAAAATACACTTCAGAGTTGGATGTGTAACCCTTGCGTTCCTTCACCCATTTATGTATTCTTTTTTTATGATTGATTTTTTAGAGAGAAAAACATTGACTTGGTGTTCCACTTATTTATGTATTTATTGGTTGGTTCTTTTTTTTTTTTAAATATATTTTATTGATTTTTTTACAGAGAGGAAGGGAGAGGGATAGAGAGTTAGAAACATCGATGAGATAGAAACATCGATCAGCTGCCTCCTGCACACCTCCTACTGGGGATGTGCCCGCAACCAAGGTACATGCCCTTGACCGGAATCGAACCTGGGACCCTTCAGTCCGCAGGCCGACGCTCTATGCACTGAGCCAAACCGGTTTCGGCTATTGATTGGTTCTTAAATGTGCCCTGAGCAGGGATCAAACCCGCTACCTTGGTGTGTTGGGGCGACGTTCTAACTGGCTGAGCCACCTGGCCAGGGCCACTCACATATTCTTTAATTCGCTAGGAATTCGTCTCAGTGCCAGTTTACAAAGGACAAAGGAGTGACATTGTGAAGAGATGTGAGACCATTTCCAGGCAACAACTGCGAGAGCCTCAGTGTCCCCCACTCGTTAGCCATGGGGTCCTGCGCACAGCACCCCAGCCCTCAGGGCCTCAGTCTCCTCATCTATAAAATGGGGATGATAATGGCACCTCATTCCAAGGGTTGTGATGAGGAGACAGGAAAATCCATGAGAGGACCCCACCCTGGGCAGCCAGGCCGGATGTGGGCGAGCCACCCTGGGGTGGGAGGTGGGGGGCGGGGAGGAGGACAAGCTTGGAACACCAGGTGGGGCTGGAGCAGGGGTGGGCAAACTTTTTGACTCGAGGGCCACAATGGGTTCTTAAACTGGACCGGAGGGCCGGAACAAAAGCATGGATGGAGTGTTTGTGTGAACTAATATAAATTCAAAGTAAAGGAGCGGAGGGGAGAGCAAGAGAACCCTCCGCTCTTTTGGCTCCGCGGGCCGGATAGAACAGCCGAACGGGCCGGATCCGGCCCCCGGGCCGTAGTTTGCCCACAGCTGGGCTGGAGCTTTGAAATTCACAGGACGGAGGCTGAGACACCAGTGAGCCAGTCTCCATCAGCCGGAGTGGAAAGTTATGGAATCGGACGGAGATGCCGTTTATGAACTCGCCACCCAGCAGGCAGGAAGAGGCGGTCTGCAGAGAGCAGAGTGGTGGCAGTTATTGGAAAAATAAAACCATTTCATGTTTATACCCCTAATGAGTGGCGATGCCTCTAAACGGGTTACACTTGATTTTTTTTCCTTTATGCTTTCCTGTATTTTCTAATTTTCCTGCAATGAACATGTATTACTTGGGTAATAGAGAAATAATAAAAGCTTTAGAAGTCAGGTGGCGAGAGTCCGTGGGTTCCTGGGCATGGGTTCCACTCGTCCAGGGTCCCAGGGAGCCAGGGGAAGGGGCCAGGCGCTGAGGGGGAGGGGGGCATTCTGCAGCCCAGGCCCCAGGCCTGCCAGCCCCCAGTATTCGGGGGGAGGGGGGAAGGGGGGAGGCTCTGAGATGCCCGGTGCCGGCACTGGTGGTGGGCTGAGCTAGAGAAGAGTGTCTGTGCTCAGTTTGGGTTTCACGGTTCCCAGGGAGGCGTCAGGGGCTTGGTTCGAATCCCGAGTCCACCCTCCCCAGCTGGGGAAGCCAGGTGTCCCCTCGTACGGCAGCGCAGAGACCAGGCGAGGGGGTTTGTGGCCCCAAGGAGTTACTAGTCTTTCCCAGAGCCCACTCCTGGTCTGGTGAGAATGGGGGGCGGGGAAGTACGGGGGACAGAGGGATCCTCATCTAGCAGTCTGAGGTCAGGATGGGCGGGGGCACCAAGACCTCAGACACAGGCTTAGCTCTGACTCCCAGCTCCACTGTGGCTGTGTGGCCCTGGGGAAGCAACTTTCCCTCTCTGGCCCTCACTTTCCTCGTCTGTAAAATGGGGATAAAAATAGCGGTGCCTGTGGCAGACCGCGCTAATGGTCCCAGCACATGACCTCTCCTTCAGCCACTCTGTCATGTGACTTCGCAGTGTCTCCTGCTAGGGGGCAGGGTATCGTTCTCCAACTGTGACTTTGAGTTTGACCGTGTGACTGGCTTTGGCAACAGAAGGAGGAAGAAGGTAGGAGAACCACTTATTTTTAAAAATATTTTTTTAATATATTTTATTGATATTTCACAGAGAGGAAGGGAAAGAGATAGAGAGCTAGAAACATCGATGAGAGAGAAACATCGATCAGCTGCCTCCTGCACACCTCCCACTGGGGATGTGCCCGCAACCAAGGTACATGCCCTTGACCGGAATCGAACCCGGGACCTTTCAGTCCGCAGGCCGACGCTCTATCCACTGAGCCAAACCGGTTTCGGCTAAAAATATTTTTATTGATTTTAGAGAGGAAGGGAGAGGGAGAGATAGAAACATCAATGATGAGACATACGGAGAAGCCATTGCCCCAGCCGAGCCCAGACAAGATCAGCTAAGGCCCAGGGGACCCCGAGGTCTGAGAGATCAGTGGCTGCTGTTTTAACCAACTGAGTTTGGGGCTGTTGTTATGCAGCAGTTTTGTGACACCAGCTGAACGGTACATTTCCTCCTAGGATTGATGTGAGGATTATGTGAGGATTCCGTGAGACGATGCTTGCCAAGTGCTGATGAACTCCATGCCTGGTGTGTAGTAGATGCTCAATAAACATTCGGCTGCTCTTATGAATAGTGTTACCATTGTCACCCCCTGTGGGGAGTGCCTGGGGGCCAGAGGTCAAGGAAGAGAGCTCTGCAGACACCCCACATTCCTCAGCTCTGCTCGGAGTCAGCTCCAAGCGACAAGAGGCCCCGGTTCGATGGCAGCTTTTATTGCGCTTTTGAAATCAGTTCCAATCAGAGCGGAGATGGTGGCTCCTGCTGCCCCCGACAGGGGTGAGACCAGCAGGGCTCAGGCCCCAGGCAGAGGCCTTGGCCTTGTATAACCATCATATTTCTTAGGAAGCTTTGGTTTCGCTTCCTTTAAATGAAGTCTCAGCAATAAAGCAATCGATCCTCTCTCCCTGGGAAACTGCTGGGCTCCACCTGGAACCGGAGAGAGCTCCGGGTTCCCCTCTGCAGGACCCTGCCTCTCCCAGCCTGGCTGGGGGCCCTGTCTGCATCATTGACTGACACCCCCCCACCCGCCCCCACTCTGTCCCACAGCCTCTAGGCCAGTCAGGCGTGCTGGGTACCAGGAGAGGCAGGGTGCCATGGGGGAAGGGGCTCACACCCACACTCCCTGCTTCCTGCCGGCTGGACCTCATTAGGGCACCCAGCTGGGAGGGTCCCTCATGGCTGTGAGAACCAGAAAACCACGAGGCCACAGCCCGGGCTCAGGCATCAGCACCTGACACAGGGGTGCAGCAGGGGAGATGAGAGAGGCATGTGAGGGAAGGAGAGAGCGTCCTCCTCCCTCTGCAGCCCCAGCCCAGTTCCGCCCCCCACCCCCTGGGAAAGAGGAGAGAGGCTGCTCCCCCGTCCATCTTTCTCCAGAGGTTCCCAGGCAAAGTAGAGAAAAGTGGCTGAAGACCCCACAAAATGGGTTCGGGGCTCCCAAAGGAGATACGCCTGAGCTCCCAGGTCCCACCCGGGACGCCCGCTCCCAGCTGCCTCCGTGAGAGCAGGGGGCCAGAGGAGGTCACGAGGGCCTCAGGGCAGATGGGGACCGGGAGGAGCAGCCTGCCCTGTATCTGCAGGAGGGACCTGACAGGCAGGGCCTGGGTCAGAGGGAGGCAAGCGAGGCACTCGCCTCAGGCACAAAACTTAAGGGGCACCAGGCACTCAAGGATCAAGAGAAATCTTTCTAAAAACCAACACGAATACAAAAACTCTGGATGAACGAACTATCCAAAC
This sequence comes from Plecotus auritus, assembly GCF_963455305.1. Taxonomy (NCBI): domain Eukaryota; kingdom Metazoa; phylum Chordata; class Mammalia; order Chiroptera; family Vespertilionidae; genus Plecotus; species Plecotus auritus. The sequence continues at coordinate 178,992,153 of NC_137776.1, read as the reverse complement.
GAAGACCCTGCCCTGACCGGTTTGGCTCAGTGGACAGAGCGTCGGCCTGCGGACTGAAGGGTCCCAGGTTCGATTCCGGTCAAGGGCATGTATCTTGGTTGCGGGCATATCCCCAGTGGGTCGTGTGCAGGAGGCAGCTGATCGATGTTTCTCTCTCATCAATGTTTCTAGCTCTCTATCCCTCTCCCTTCCTCTCTGTACAAAATCAATAAAATATATTAAAAAAAAAAAAAAAAAAAAAAACGAAGACCCTGCGCTGCTGTGCGCCCGGAGAGTCTTTTCCAGGCAGCCCGTGTCCCTGTGGTGCGGTGGGTTCGTGAGGGCTGACGCTGCTGGGCAGACAGTTTGGGCTGCACAGGTTTTACGTCTCGTCCTGGTTGTTGTTTTTCATCGTTTATTGATTTTTAGAGAGAGAGCGGGGGGGGGGGGGGGGGGGAGAAGAGAGAAACATCGATGTGAGAGTGTAACATCCAACAGCTGCCTCCTGCACGCCCCCTACTGGGGACTGAGCCTGCAAGCCGGGCATGTGCCCTGACCAGGAATCGAACCAACAACCTTTGGGTGCATGGGCCAACACCCAACCAACTGAGCCACGCTGGCCAGAGCTAGAGCCATAGTTTTTACTGTGAAGTTTTTATGAACCTGGTAGATCCTCCCTTCCCCCAACTGATGGACAGAGTATGACGTAACTGCACCTGCGGCCTGAGCACCTAACCAGGCACCTTATATGGACTATACATTGAACCACAAATCAGCACCTGCCAAATACCCTACCAGGGGTCCTCAAACTACGGCCCGCGGGCCACATGCGGCCCACCGAGGACATGTATCCGGCCCGCCGGGTGCCGCTGCCTGTCCTGCTTAGCAGCCGACTCGTCCCGGGCCCGCAGTGCGCATAGGAATTTGTTCATAGTTTTTTTTTAAACTATAGTCCGGCCCTCCCACGGTCTGAGGGACAGGGAACTGGCCCCCTGTTTAAAAAGTTTGAGGACCCCTGGGAGCCCCTGATTCCTACGTACCTAAGTGCCTAATCATGTGCCTTATATGAAACCACCAATCAGCGCGTGCCGAGTACCCCAAGCCCCATCCCTTCCCATCCCTCCCCTCAAAAGGCGTGTTCACTCCTCCACGTGTACTCTCTTCCTTTGCAAGGCAGCCCGGCAGGGTCCTTCTGCTCTAAGAAAGCCTGTAGTCCTGGTTTTCGGCCCTCTGTCTCATCTTTCAGAGCCTTTTCCACTTATTTCAAAATATTTGCTAATATACGTGGGCACACACTGTTCCCTTTGCCTGAGGCTTCTCCAGTGTGACTCATAAGCTGGCAGGTTACCTGGGAGACCTGTAGAGACAGAGGCAAGGAGAACCCCAGAGGGGACCAGCCGGCCCACAGAGAGGAGGCCGCAGGCCAGGGCGTGGTGGAAGCTGGGAGCTTAGCACCAACTCCGAGAAGAGGGCAAGGTCAAAGGAAAGCACTCATGTGATGAATTGTTCGGCTGGAAGTGGCTGAAAAATCCCGAATTTGGCCAGCTCTGACTGGGTTACACGCTTGGCATAGAAGAATGGGGTCTTGCAGTTCAAAAGGAGAGGATTAGGGAAAATAAAGAAATCGAAGGTGCTGACATGTATGACTAACTGCCTCTGCTGGGCCCAGGCTATGTGCTCTGCACAGCATCTCGTCCAAAGCCCACGAGCCAGTGAGAAAGAAGCACGCACCGTCTCCATTGTCCAAAGGAAAGCCTGCGGCCCAGAGTGGTTAAGACACTTGTTTAAGGTTGCACAGCCTCGAAGTGGTAAAGCCAGGATTCAATGCGAAGACCCCACCCTTCACCTCTTCACATGGTCTCAAGTGACATCGTTATTCATCCGAGTGTGTGTGACTATGAAATGCATCTCTACTTCACAAGCCCTGGGCAGGGGACTCAGATGCGGCCCTGTCTGGTGTCAGAGAAAAACAGATGATTTTAGTAATAATATGGTGTAGGTTGTGACTGTGGGGAGAGGGAGGGATTTGGGGGACAGGTCTCAGCAACAAAGGCCCACCTCCCATGAACTCTGCCATTCATGAGACGTTCATTCATTCCTCAAACAGCTCGTGAGCACCTGCTGGGTGCCAGGCAGCTGGCTGGGCCCTGAGAGTCCAGCAGGGACTTGGGGAGACCCAGTTCCTCCCCCACCGAAGCCCAGGGGCTTGTCAGGGAGAGAAACGTGGACCAAATCTACACAGAACCATCTCCCCGCCACCTACACCAGGGCTCCACGCACAAGGGGCAGGGTGTGGGGAGAGAGGTTGGCGGTCCTGACCCAACGATGGGACCTCACAGCCGAGATCCAGAGGGTGATGGGAGACATCAGAGAAGGAAGGGCGGGCGGTTGGAGCTGAGGTGCCCAGGGAACGCGGGAAGCTTGTCTACGCTGTTGGCCATGGCCAGCCATCTGGCCACCCTGAGCTGTCCCTGTTGGACAAACCTGCTCACTCTTACTCTCTGGCCTCCTGCAGGCTGGGGGGTCCCCTGGAAGTTACCGGAAGCTCCAGGGAATACAGACCTGCCCAGATCTGCTCCTCACCCCCTTCCATCGCCTCATAAACTGCAGGCAGGAGAAGAGAACAGGATCCCAGGATCCTAGGACACAGAGGGTGTCTGAGGACAGGTGGCTGAAGGGGGCTCATGGCAGCCCAGCTTCCCCACCCCCCTCCCCCAAGAGGACCCCTGACTCCTTCCCCCACGGGGCCTCGCTTCATGGCTGGAACGGCACCAACCTCGAGGCCACAGCAGAGGAGTTCTCCACGCCAAGGATGTGAGTGTGTTAATTAATGAATTAGCTGTTTAATTAACATAATTAAGCCTCATTATTTTCCTTGCATCCATCGTCAATTTTCAGGCGATTAAAGTGAACACTGGTGGAGAATGCGGGATCTGGGTAGTCACTGCCGGCCTAGGACAGGACGGCCAGGCCTGGGGTGACCCTCAGGGCCCAGCCCAGCCGGAAGGGAGGGGGGCAGGGCAAAGGAGCCTCGTGTGCACACCACGCACACCCCAAGATGGAGTGTCCCCAAGTCTGAGTTTACAGATCAGTTTCCATTCACGTATTGAGCACCTACTATGTGCCCGGCTCTGTGCCAGGACAGCTGTGACCAGGACAGGCAGGGAAGGTGAAGGGAGAGATGTCAGCCCTGCTGTGGGCTGGGGAAGCTTGGGGAACATGCCCTATCCACTCTGTTCCTCTCAGCAGCATCTTTTTTTTTTTTTAATATATTTTATTGATTTTTTACAGAGAGGAAGGGAGAGGGATAGAGAGCTAGAAACATCAATAAGAGAGAAACATCGATCAGCTGCCTCCTGCACACCCCCCACTAGGGATGTGCCCGCAACCAAGGTACATGCCCTTGACCGGAATTGAACCTGGGACCCTTTAATCCGCAGGCCGACGCTCTATCCACCGAGCCAAACCGGCCAGGGCAACTCTCAGCAGCATCTTAAGTGACCCGTCTGCTTTCTATGCAAACCTGCAGCTCATTCTGCCTTCTGCAAAACGTTTACCAAATGGTTGTTTTTATTTTTATTTTTTTAAATATATTTTTATTGATTTCAGAGAGGAAGCGGGGGGGGGGGGGGAAAGAGAGAGAGAGAGAGAGAGAGAGAGAGAGAGAGAGAGAGAGAGAGAGAGAAACATCAACGAGGAGGGAGAATCATTGATCGGCTGCCTCCTGCATGCCCACTCTGGGGACTGAGCCCGCAACCTGGGCATGTGCCCTGACTGGGAATAGAACTTTTTCAAATGCATCCTCCATTTCTTCCTCCCCCTCCCAGCCCATGAACCGTGACCTCCTGGTTCATAGGTTGACCTCAACCCCTGAGCCATAAAAGGTTGTTTGTAAAGTGGTGACCCATCATAGAGCCCTGGGCCCTCCGCTACAGACCTGCCTCCACAGGACTGTGTAGTCAAGCAAGTCAACACACTGAGGCCTGGTCTTTGTCACCCTCCTGTCCTTTAACTTCCCTGTCCTCCTCCTGCTCACAAGGGGACAGGTTGGCAAAGGACTTCCTCAGATCTAGGTACCCTTGGCCGTGGGCACTTGGGCACGACATGCTGTTCCCACCTGTCCCATGTGTGCACCTGGGTTTGGGGACCTGAGTGCAGGGTTCCACGTTTACCCCCGTTCCCATTTATCTGGGTTCACTCAGCCCCATAACGCCATCTGCTCTGATCTTTTAAAATTTGATTGAAATGCAGTACGTTCTATTTCTCCTCCCCGACGAGTTCCTGAAAGCCACTCCCCCTCACCCTCACACATACACATACACATTTTCCTAGGTTTTGCCCAGAAGAGCTTCTATGTCCCCATTCAAAATCGCTGATGGAATGTTGAATGAGGCAGAAACCTGTGGCCTCACCAAGAGACCATCCTAGATCTGCATGATCTCAAGTGAGGATGTACCCGAGTCTGGGGCGACGGGCAACTTTTTCAAATGCATCCTCCATTTCTTCCTCCCCCTCCCAGCCCATGACAATCACACCCGCAGCGAGCAGGTGGCCAATGGGAGGCCCTCAGGTGGCTACATACGCTTCCCTCACTGAATCCATGCTCACAGTCACCATCTGTGGGTTCAGCGACCCAGCCACCCCTGATGTCCCAGGCAGAAGCCTCGTCTCCATCTTTCTCTAGCTGTGGAACCCAAGGCAATTTCCCTAGCCTCTCTGAGCTGTTTCCTTACCTATGAGGTGGGTATAAAGTTGATATCCACCTCCTAGCATTGTGGTGAGGACCAACAGAGAGGCCGCACCTCGAGCCCCAGGCACACTGTTAGGACTGAGTTCAAGGTCATCTCAGTCCCCTTCCTTCCCTCAGATCCATCAGCTTCCAGACTACACTCCTTCATCACACACTGGTTTATTCCACGGCCACTTCCCCATGGCAGGGTCTCTCCATCTTGAGTCTATCTCACCATACTTCTACCTGCAGGTTCTATTGGTAGCACCATTCATTCATTATAAGGAAACTGAGGCTGAGAGCAACTAAATCACGTGCCCAAGACCACAGTTGATGAGTGGCAGGATGGGACTCAAACCCAGTTCAGTCTGCCTCCAGAATGGGCAGACCCTGCTGTGCCCAGCCCTGTTCTAGAACAAGGCTGGCAAAGCCCCCTGCTCCGGGGGTTCTATCCTAGTGAGGGAGACAAATAATAAACCCAAAGCAAATGAAGATGTAATTCATTAGGGCTTTGAAGAGAACGAAAGCATATAAAACAATATAATAATAAAAGGAGATGAAGGGTATTGGGGAGAAACCTTTGAGATCAGTGTTCAAGGAAGTGGTTCTGACAAAGGAGGCAGGGACTAGCTGGTGCAAAGGCCCTGAGGCAGCCCTCAGCCTGCTGGATGGAGGAGATGGTGTGGAGAGACGGGCAGGCCGGATCAGAAGTGACCTGACAAATATTTAGAAAGACCGCTGGCTGCCCAGTGGAGACCAGACTGTAGGGAGGCGAGGGTGGAGGGAGAGCCCAGCTATGAGGTGGCGGTATCTTGGAGGTCATGAGCTGGGCATGGATTCTGGAAATACTGTGAAGGTGACACTAATAGGACTTGTGGATGGATGAGCTGTGGGGTCCAGGGTGACTCCAGGGGGTTGGGGTGAGCCACAGGAGAATGGAGAGGCCCCTGTCTGAGTTGGGAAGACAGCAGGAGCGGGTGTGATAAGGGAAACCAAGACATCAAGTGGACCTGTCACATAGGCAGGTGGGCGTCAGAAGTGGAGTTAACTAGAGATTCCTGGTGGGGGCGGGGGGGGGGGCGTGTCTCAGGCCTGAGCCTGGGCCCGATGGGCACCTGGGAGCCAGAGAGGAGAAGAGATCCTCAGATGTGGCCCTGGGGTGCACCAACACTAGAGAAAGATCCAGTAAAGAGTCCTGAAAAAGAGAGAGCAGCCGGTAAGACAAAAAAATTAGGAGAGGGTGCACCCTATGAGCCAAGGGAAGAGGTGTCGCCAAGCACATCAAACGTGAATGACGGGGGCTGGCCGCCTGTGACCTGGTCTCGGGGGAGGATGGGGGAGAGGCGTGAGGCGCAGGCAGCAGCAGTCAAGACAACTCCCCAGGCATTTTGCTTCATAGGAACAGAGACACGGTGTCAGCAGGGGGAGAACAGGGCCCCAGGGAGGGTCTGTTTGTAAGATGGAAGGCGTCATACACGTTTGGGGCTGATAGAAATGATGCAACCCCAGTAAGCAAGACCCACGGTTTGGATGATGTGAATTGTTCGATTTTTCTAATTTGTGTTTTCAAAATACCCTTTCCGGACCATTAAAACACAAACCCTGCATTTTACCCAAACAATTCCCACTCTGTGTCTCCGCTGCTGGCAACACTTGCCACCTTTCGCCTACAGGGCACCCGCTGTCCCAACAGTGTCCCTCGAAGTCCTCCTGCATGTCACCGAGTAAATGCAAAAAGTAGACCCCAAACCCTCGCAAGCTGACGATCTTATTTTTGCAATTTTGTCCTGGTAATTTCTTTTTTTTGGCACAAATGCTAACATTTTGTAAGGAGGGTGCCAACCTCCGGAAGAGCTACCTAAAGAGACACAGATGAAGATCCCAGGCCGTGAAAATGGCCCATCGGCACACGCAGGCCGAGACATCAAGCATCAATCATGAAGGCAAAGAAATAAATAAATAAATAACAAGAAAACGCTGGATATGGAACATCAGAGGTCGGCTATAAAAGGTAAGTACAATTTAGGATTTCATGACATTCATTAGTTTTTCAGCAATCTGAACTCTCTTCCTTATAAGGTTCAACTTCATTTGTTTTTAGGGTGGTCTTATTCATTTTCAGTTTACTTTTTACAGAAGGATGGCACATATACAGAAAAATGCGCAAATCCCAAGGGTTTGGCCCAACGAGTTTCAACGGAGTCAAGGCAGCCATGAAACCAGCACCCAGATCGACGGGGATCAAGAAACACATCACCAGCCCCTCGAGGGAGGCGAACCCTAAGGGGAGCCCCCAACCTGACTGCTGGTGCCTAGAATGCTCCATAAAAGGGGCCCTCCAGGTGTGCCCATGGGTGTCGGCTGCTTCTCTCTCAAGGTGGGGCTCATCCCCCTTGTTGCATGTATAGAAGATCCCGTGCTCCTTGCTGGACAGCGACCCCCGAGGAACCAGCCACGTTTCTTCATTCATTCCCTCCACGGCAGGCAGGCATTCGGTCAGGGTGGGATTCACCTGGGCAGTGTCCCTCTGGGCTTTCTCGTATGTGTGTCTTGGCATGCGTGTGCCTTTAGGAACATATTTACACAAAAGCCGGAGCCTCTGTACCAGGGAAGCATCGATGTTACTATTCTCAAAGCTCACGGCCCGAGCAGCGTCAGGCCTGCCGGTCCAGGGTCCGGGATCAGGGAGCCTCGTTGTCATTTGGTTTCCTTATGGTTCTCATTTCTCTTTAAAGTGATCGTTTTCAACAGGGAATGACCTTGGCCTCTCCCCACCTGGGGACATTTAGCAATGTCCAGAGACATTGTGGTTGGCACCACTGGGGTGGCCTGTGGCCTCTGGTGGGTGGAGGCCAGGGCTTCTGCTGACCATCCCACAAGCATAGGACAGCCCACTACATGGGGTGGTCCAGCCTAAATGTCAGCAGGGCCGAGGCTGAGAACCCTGCTTTAGAGAGAGAGGCGGCTCACGGTGCCGAAATAAGGAGTACGCAATAGAGAGGGACTGGTGATGCCAACGCCCAAACTTATTCCACAAGTAGCTCTAAGGAGACAGATTCATGTGGTGCCAAAGGGTCATCAACGGTACACGGAGGCTCCGAGGAAGAAGCCACAGGAACCAGGGTAAATGAAGAGGGAGAACCGAGATCCAATGGGCATTTAAGGGTAAGTTGGAGCTCACCTGGTTTCAAGGATGGAAGGGCATTCGGCAGAGGGAACAGCATGAGCAAAAAGTTACAAAGATGCGGTGGGATCGCAGAGGGGGAGGCTCTGTGGGAAGGAGGCGGGTTGAGCTGGTCTTGGGGGAGGAGCAGTTCTCTGGAGGGAGGTCAGCCAACAAGAATGGGCACACACATGGGCTCAAGTGTCCCAGGACCCTGAGGAGCCGGGTGGGAGGCAGGTGGGAAGAGGGCAGCTGGGACAGGCAGCAGTGACGGGTCCAATAGGCAGTCGAGGTCGGGACCCAGAACATGTCAAAAACGTCTTGTCCTCTGCACCTGCCCTCCCGCTCCTCACCCCAGGAACAGAACCTCCTGGAACTAGAACAATGGCCCTTGACCTCCTCACTCCGCCATATATATGTAAGCCAGCAACGAGGTCCTGGCTCCCAGCGCAGGGAGACCCCGGCACCTCCACAGCCAGCACCTGGTCTAAGCCACACCCTGTGCTTGGGCCCAGCCCCACCTGCCTCCACGTGGGCACCTTCCAAATTCTACCCCCATCGAAGCTGTTAGAGAGATCTTAGTGAACATGCGATGGCCATGTCGCTGCCCTGCTGGAGACCCCACTGCGCTCTCCTTCCCACAGCTTACACTCAGAGGGTGTGCCACTCCTCAGGGGTCTCAGCTCAAATTGAGACCCCTTTTTAGGGGCCCTGAGGCAGGAGACTCGCTCTGGGGTGAAGGAAAGGGTTGGTCCTGGGCCCAGGCCCTGCTGTGCTCCAGCCTCCCCTGCAGCCTGGGGCCCCTGGCTCACGGCTTCCTGGCCCCTGGCGGTGGGGGTGACAGAGGCGGTGCGCCTGGCCAGCCTCACCGTCAGAGCCTGCCCAAAAGGCCCCAGGACACCCAACAGGGCTGCGTCCCTCGGGCCTCCCCTGGCAGTTCATCGCTGAGCGAGCCAGGGCTCCCGGGGGCAGGGCCAGGCCCCCTGGGCGTCCAGAGAGCTCGTTATCCCGTCAGCCCTGGAGCCGCACCTGCTCTCTCGGTCTCCTGTGATCTCAATTAATCCGTCCTGCCCTGATTAATTAGCAGGGTTAATTATGACGGCTGCTGCTTCTGAAGCTTGGGGAGGAAGCCCAGCCAAGTGGCGGAGGAGAGACCCAGCCTGGGGTGTGGGGCGGGCTCCTCCCTCTGCTTATTCCCCAGGCTGCCCCCGCCTGGTGCCCACCCTCCCCAGGGCCAAGGTCAGGGACCTCAGGATGTCATTGGTGCTATGACTCCAAGGGCCAGGCCTCTCAGGGCCATGTCAATACCCTCAGGCATCACCTGAGATGAGGGGACAAGGCCTGCGGCCAGGGGTTTGGCTCCTCTGATTGGACATTTATGTTACCCTAGGCCCGTGGTCGGCAAACTGCGGCTCACGAGCTACATGCGGCTCTTTGGCCCCTTGAGTGTGGCTCTCCCACAAAATACCACGGCCTGGGCGAGTCTATTTTGAAGAAGTGGCGTTAGAAGAAGTTTAAGTTTAAAAAATTGGGCTCTCAAAAGAAATTTCAATCGTTGTACTGTTGATATTTGGCTCTGTTGACCAATGAGTTTGCCGACCACTACCCTAGGTCCTTGCTTCTGCCCATCCACAAGACCACACACTGAAGGACCCAGGACTCCTGGGCAGGGACCCCCTCACCCACACGGTCCTGGCTTCCTTTTGAGGGTGAACCCACCACCCACTTCCTTATCGGCCTTTTCCCCCCGGGTGACAGGTTACAGAAGGTCAAGGTCAAGGGTGTGGTTGCTGTGGTCAGGCCCACAACTGTTCTGTAGTCTGGACCCTATTAATTGCCTTGTGGGCTCAGAGAGCCCCCCCTCCTCCACCCTTTTCCAAAACTAAAGCCCTTGGCTAAACACCAGAGCATCAGAAAGTGGCTCAGGGTGACCCAGGCAATCCCAGCCTCTCCCTGTGGCTAAGACCTCTGAGCCTTTGCACCCCAGATCACCCCCGACCCCAGTCGGCTCCTCTGAGCTCCACACCCTCCCAGCCAGTCCAGACTCCTGGAGCCAGGGCCCTCACAAAGCAAAGATGGGCACTTCACTCAGCACAGGCCCCCCACCCACGCTGGACCAACACCACCAAACTCCTACACACACCACCTCTCAGCACCCATCCATTATCCTCCTGGCCAAAACGCGATCCATTATCGCCGCCTGCGCCTGGCAAAATGTATCATTACCTGCACCCTCGGCACTTCCCAGATCAATCCACTTCTTAAATGTAGTAATAGAGAAGAGGATTAGGTACTAGAAAACTCATTATGAAAATGGCGTACTCAAATTCTTTAAAGGTGATATTTCATAAAATATACCGGGCCTGCCGCGTGCCTCAATCATTCTTTTTAATAGCTCCGTAGCAGCCAGAAAATAAAGTATTCATGAAGATTGAAGAAGATGATCCCATGAACTTCAATTTAATTGGTGCAAATTAAAACAATCCATCTTTTCGTGCTGTCCGTCTATCTCCAATCATCCCCACGCTGCACGTCCGGCACCCTGATTACAATTATCTTTTAATAGGAAAACTTGTCAGTTTTTGTGTGATTTACATAAGCTTGAGCAAACTTATGGGTATCTGATAGGGCCTTGGTGTGTGATTTCCTGTCCCCGGCTCCCAGGCTCTCCGAAGGCCTCAGTGGGGGGCAGGGGAGGCAGGGTCCGGGCGGGGTGGGGGCGGGCAGGGATGGATTTGTGGCGTCCCTGAGTTTACAATGCCCCTCAGAGATGGGGCTGCCTGAGACATCTCTGTTCAGTACACTAGGCCCCAGCCTCTGACCATGTGCTTCCGCCGGGACTGTAACAGCTGGACATGGACCTGGACAGTGGCCACGGTCACTGTCAAGGCCACGAATGCACCTTGACCTCCCTTTGAGAAGGCCGCACTCTGGTGCGCTCTCTGCAATCTCCTCCGAACCATTTCCTCTCCACCCCCAACAGGCACACGTTCTGTATTGCTGCCCGAGCCGCCTTGAAGAGCCTGTGGGGACAGACCAAGGAGACCTTCTAGGGACGAGAAGCCAGGAGAGAAAGTCAACAGTGGACTGAGCATACTAAGAGAGATCTCACGAGGAGGGGAGACAGGTGCTTGGATCTCCCGGGGAGCGTGCAGCGGGGAAGATGTGACTTTAATTAAACAGAAACCGGCCTCCGGAGTCCAAGCAAGGTGCAGCCGCCAGTAAGCTAGAGCCACTCAGGCTGTATCAACAGAGATACGGCTAGAAAGAGGGGGGAGGTCATTCCACCCACATCTGTGCCGTTTGAACCCCTTCTGGCATGTTTATTCACTCATTCATTCAATAACACGCATAGAGTTCCTGCTAAGTGTCAGGTGCTGGGGATCGGCAGAGAACCAGGCCAACCCAACTCCCGCCTCACAGGCTTTATAACTCAGGCAGACAAGAAAGCAGGTGGTGATTAAACAGGCTGATAAAAGCTTAGGTGGGGGAATGCACGAGCCTGGAGGAGCCTGGGGGAGGGGCCCCAGTCAAAGTTGGGGGTTCAGGACAAAACCAGAGTTGCTCATGCCTGGCTTGAGACCTAAAGGATGAAAAGCAGTCTTGAAAATGCGAGTTGGGTTGGGTTGGGTTGGGAGCGGGGGACTGTTCCAGAAAGAGGGGACCATCATGTACAAAAGCCCGAGGCAAGAACACGTGCAACCTTAGTGTGTGGCTGGTCCGACAGAGCCGAGCGGGGAGGCTGGTGAGCCGCGGAAAGGCAGTGCTACACCACGGCGCCCCGACAGGGCTGTCTGTCTACCATTAGCCTTCGTACATTTTTAAAGGGATTCTTAATTACACAGGAATATACGGACACATTAAGAATAGATGAACACGATCTCACTGTATAAAAAAATGTAAGCTCGGCAAAGTCCCCCTAGGCCGCCTCCACCCTCTACCCTGTCCCTCGCGGGAGGTAACACTTACCAGTCCGGTGAGTCACCTTCCAGATGTGTCTCTATGCCTTCACATCCATAGGGACCTGTGGCAATACAGAGATGCTTTTGGTTTCATTTCTCACAGGCATGGTCTTGCACTGTCCATGTCTTTCTGAAGTTTGCTTCTTCAACTCAGCCATGCCTGTTAACTGTCCTCATCAGCCCCTCATGGGGACTGTCCAGCAGACGCGGGGAGGGGCCCGTCCTGGGCGTGCTACGGCCACCGGGGTAGCAGCCGGGCACCGGTGGAGGGTGAACCGGGGACTCCACAGTGGGCTCTGGCCCTGTCCCCGTGGGCAAGACCTTTCCTGTCCTGGAGCCTTGGTCCTCTGTCCTGAAGATGGAGCTGAAGGAGCCTGCCGCTGGGATGCTGTGAAAACTCCGTTAAGGCTCATAAAGCTGTGGACTTAGGACTTGGCCTAAGGAAGGGTCTCTACAAGTGCTGACCATGATGGTGATGCGTATGGTACAAGCGTATCTGTGTGCCCCCAGCAGAACCTTCGAGTGGCTCCAGCCCAGCCTACAGGGGCTGCATCCCGCAGACAGGCGCTTCCTGGCCCTGGTGCTCCAGGGTCAGGACGGGAAGTGGGAGCAGCTGCTCTCAGCCTGATCCTGCAGGCCCCTCCCCGTGGCCCCATCAGGCACATTCCCCACGCCCACAGGAGCCCTAGGCCACCCAGAGCACCAGTCCATACAATAACTACTGTCTGTTTACTCAAGTAGCTAAGGTGGCCCTTACCTGGGAGGGAGCCTTGCTAGGTGGGGTCTGGAAATGAAGCTCCTGAGAAATCCTATCTCCCTAAGGAATGACAGGCACACCTCGTTTTATTACACCTGGCTTTATTGGGCTTCACAGGTGTGGCATTTTTAGCAATTAATGGCAAGACCTTCCACCAGCAAAAAGATTACGATTTGCTTTATTCTGAGACTTGCTTTATTGCTGTGGTCTGGCATATTGCCGAGGTATCCCTGTGCTATTTCTTGAGCATCTTGTAAGCACCCCAGCTCCTTCACAAAGCCCCGAGAAGCAGGCTCCATCATTAACCCCGTGGACATGTGAACTCATAACGTCCTCGTGGCATCTCACGCTTCCCAGGAGGTCAGTATGATTAGGATGAATCAGGCCTGGATAGGCTACGCTGCCACAACCCACCAACCCCAAATCTCAGTGGCTTGTGGCAGGAAAGGTGCGTTTCTCATGTGCATCAGGCTTTCCTCTCTGTGGCTGAGCCGTGTGGAACAGGTGCTGACCTTTAAGGTCGTGGAGGCAGGAAAAGAGAGTGAGGAACACCTTCGATCTTCCCTGGAGCAGACCAGAAGTGACAATGCCACTCTGCTCCCCGTCACTGGCCAGAACTAGTCACATGGCCCCAACCTAAGTGCAAGGGAGGCTGGGAAATGCAGAGGATCAGATGAATATTGGGGAGCCCAGGTCATCCCACAACTCTGCATTTGTAAATGAGGGCACCCAGGCGCAGAAATGTTAATTTGCCCAAGTTACTGAGGCTTAGAGCCACTATTTACACATATGGACTCACATGCGCGTTGACACTTATAGACATGCATGACAACGGCCACATGCATGCACACACGTGTTCACCCCTGTGGCCTGCTCTCGCCCCTGCTGGGGAAAGGGTCATAGCACTCCCGAGTTCTGGGCAGGCGTGTGAAACACTTTGCCACAGGTCTGATTGCACCAGGCCACCCTGGCAGGGGCAACCCGACCGGGCTGACCCGGATCCCAGGGGTGGCTGTGACATTCCTCCACTGGCAGCACCGCCATCCGAAGCCTCACAGAGCATCTCGATCCATCATCACAGGGTCTCAGTAACAGCCTTGGACCCAGGGACCTGCTTCATGGCAAAGGAGGTGCACTGTGGGCCCTTAATCGTGGGCCCCACTAGTCATGCCACCCACCGCACTTTCCAGAAGCTGCGAGCCTGACAGGGCAGTGGGACGGAGGGGCAGCCAGCAAGGGGCTGGAGGAATGGGTCCCTAGGGACGGATGGGTGGGCTAGGCTGAGCTGCCATATGGGACAGGCTGTCTTCAGGCTGTGCGCTCCTTAAACCAACAGCCGGTATTTGGTGCTGTGTCCCCAGCACTTACAACACCTGCATTTGGGAACCGAGGCGTGGAGGCCCTGAAGGTCTGGGTGAGTTCGTTCATGGGGCTAAGCCTCTGTTTTTCTGCCCACTAAATGGAAATTAATAAAACAGCTTGTCAAGCTCACACCCAGTGGCAACTGCTCTCGGCACTGCCACAGGAGTCATTACTTTGGAATGGGGTCAGGATCAAGACAGGGTCAAGCCAGGAGGTCCCCCAAGTTTGAGCCCCATGTCTGGCATCGTTCTCACAGGATCATCAGAAAGTGCTTCTAAAACGGGAATTTGGGGGGGGGGGTGAAAAAGACAGGTTTTAGGAAATTTTAGAACTTAAGGGGACCATGGAGGAAGCACAGGGCTGCAGAGCAGCAGAAGGTGTATTTCCATAGAATAGGGGAGCTGGAAAGCTGCAACAGGTCCATTTCCATAGAAGGAGGGAGCTGGGAACAGCAAAAGGTCTATGTTTGCAAAATAAAGAGAATGAAGCCTTCATCCTGAAGGAGAAGAAAGCCCAAAGGGAATAGGGAAGGGTGTGGGGGAGAACTTCACGTGTCCCATGTGAGACTCAGCCTTTGAGCCCAGGAGTTACTGTAGTAACCAGTCTAGGGGAATAGTGACCAGTCAGAGGGGAGATCAAGGCACCAGGATCTGCAGCCTTTATAGGCCACAGGGAAAAGGAACTCAGTGGGACCCTTTCCCCCTCCCCATGTGGGAGCCTATACTTGTTCTCCAATGAATCTCCACCTTTGCTATACTGCTCTCTGTCCGCAGATTCATTCTTTGACTCCGGCGGACAAAGAATCCGGGTTTCAGTCCCAAAATTCCGTTTCACTTCTACTTGTCTACCCTGACTTCCTCATGCTGCGGATGAAGCTCATTTTTATTCTCAGGGAAAAGAGGATCTAGCTGTTCTCCCAGAAAAATCTTGTTGGGCCAGAAGAACATTTTAAAATGTTCCCCTCACCCCAACATCATTCTCCTTGCCCTTCCTGCCACCTTGGGGCCAGGCTCTGAGAAGCCAGGGGACCCCCCAGCCACCTCCCCTTTGCCCTTGCCCATGCCTCCACTTTATTTTCAGCCAAAGATTTCACTAGCACTGCCAAGAACTGATTCTCAGAAATAAGTATGTAAATCCTTTGTAAATGTATGCTAATTACTTATTTTTAATTATAATGTAAATAAGTAATTACTGAATAATTTTAAAGTATTTACATGGAGGGGGTGTGATGTAGACACTAACTTGTTATAAGATATAAAAACTATAAATTATACAGTAATTATGGCACAATTTACATGCTAAGGCCAAACACAATTACCTAGCAAGAAAAATATAAACAATCAGGTGATTCCGAGGTAGTTACTGTGTAATAACCAAGCTGTTTTCTTCCCTCAGTTGACAAAGTGGGTCTGTGTTCAATCAGGGGGCCCCGGGGGAGGGTTCATTCAGGAAGTTGAAATCACCTTCAAGAAAAAAAAAAATTACAAAATAAGAAAAAAATACACAATCAAAAGCTATTGAGTCTCACCTGGGTGGGGTACGGGTTCAGGGCTGGGGTTCAGAGAAAGTCCAGGCCACAGTACGTGGCCACGTGGCCCTGCATGGAGTGGCCCCCGCCGTCCTCTCTTGCCTGATCCACAGCAGCCCCCCCCCGCCCCCCGCCACACTACACCTCAGACAGCTGAGAGTCCCCCAAACTCTCACCGCCAGGCCTTCACACCCCTATGCCCTCAGCCTTAATCTTCCTGCACTTTCTTGCCGGGCTAATCCTAGCTCACTCTTCAAGTCTCACTTGTAATGCCTCTTCCTCCAGGAAGCCTTCCCTGACCAAATCCCCACCAGAATCCCCAAGATTTGGCCAGGGGCTCCTCTTGGGCCTCCTCCATCAAAGCCGATCACTGTTTCTGAGATGGCCTGTTTGAGGGGGAAGTTTGCCTCCCCCACCAGACTGGGAACCCCAAGAGGTCAGAGCCCAGCCTGTCATGTCTATTGCTGGTCCCAAGTTAGTGGACTTGAGAACATGGAGTCTGGTGTCAGCAAGATATGGGTTCAAGCCTGGTACAGACACTCTCCAGGGTTCCCCCAGAATTATGGGGGGGGGGGGGGAGACTGGGCCTTACCTTAGGGAGGGGAGCCACAGTCTTGCTAAAAGCCCTGGGTTCATGGTCCTCACACCGCTCCGTTTGATGGGGGCATCATTCTCCCCATTTTGCAGACAAAGAAACCGAGGCTCAGGCCAAGTAGCTAATGGGGTCACAGAGCTGGGCTGTGAAATCAGGCCTCTTCCAGGGCCTGGAGCTCCCAAGTCCTCTCCTCCCCCCACTCTGGGTTTATGGACCTTGACTCCCCAGGGGGCGATTAAGCCCCAGAATGAGGGTGGAGTAGTCAGTGCAAAGACAGTGACCTTCTTAAGGTGCCAGTCCCACCCCCACAGCAGTGCCAGGAGAAGGGGGCAGAGGGAGGCTGAGAAGGGGGGTCACAGAACTATTGACCTAAGATATTCAGAAATAAGTATCTCCGGGAGATCTTCTTAAAATGAAAATTCCTGGACACCCGGCGCAGACGATGACTCTGGAGAGGAAGCCAGAAAATTCCTTTGTCGGCCACGCCCCCTGATGCCCACTGCAGTCTGAGAGTCACTGCAGGCAGAGGCACGACCTGAACCTGTCCCCTCACTTATGAAAGGGGCCTCCATGCTGTGCTGGCTGATTATGTCAAAGCACCAAGCACACAGGAGGTGCTCAGCAGAACGGCAGTCCCTCCATTCAACACTTACTATGTGCCACCAGGCACTCCTGCTGCCCAGCCCCCCTCCCTACATGGACAGGTAGACAGGACCTGTGCCTCATGGCGGGGCGGGGAGGGGGCGGTGATGCTCTGAGGCTCCGAGGGGTGCTAGCCAGGCTGGGGGACATGTCTGCCCGCTTTGTGTCAGGCCCAGCAATCATAATACTGAAGCCCAAATTCTCAGCCCTGGGAGGTCCCAAGGGTGCCAGGCCCCACCCCAGCCCCTCTGCCTTCAGGAGCACGGCTGCCCCACCCACCTGCAGTTGTCACACAATTTGGAGCCAGGGAAAGGAAGCAATCCATACACTGACTCGGGGTTGGTCTTTTTCTCCTGCCCCTGAGAAATGACCTGAAGCACAGTCATTTGAGAAGGATTTAGGGGAGCCGAGTGGGACCCTGCCGAGCCTTTGGATCTGCAGGAGCCCTCATCTCGGCCATTCCCGTCCCCACACCAGCCGTCTGAGCTCTCAGAAAGTCGCGCAGGACGTTTCTTCTCTAATAATAATGAGCACAAGGACCCCGGCCACTGCTTATGAGCCACTGTGACTTGCTGATGGAGGGAAGGCCTGCTCCCGCCCATCCTCACAAGGAGGCAGGCACAGAGAGGGTCGGAGGTTTGCAACCGTCACACAGCCTAAGCACCTGGATTGAATCGGTCTGACTCTGGGGTCTCACCACTCAGTTCATGTCCCCTGCACCCCAAATGACAAAGGACGTGGCCAGCAGAGGCCAGCTCAGTCTGAGGAGGCCAGAACCCGTGCCCGACCGGGGTAAGCCTCGGTGCTGGCCAAGGCCGGGGAGACAGAAATTGCCATCATTTCAGCGCTACAACTCCTCACGCAGCTACTTCACAGCCCGGGAAATTCCCCGGTCCCCTGGGTAATATTTTTTTACGGCCATTGCCGGGTGCTATTCATTTTATTACACTTTTGCCTGTTATTTTTGTTGTTGGCGCATAAGCAATGTGGTCAATTCTGTTTTACGTGCCCCGGCGTTCCAGATTCATCGCCAGCCAGCATGGCGCTGAGTGGTTACACAGTAAAGTGTTGGGCTAATAAAATGCATAAAGCAGAGATAGGAAAATCAATGCCTTTGTTAATAATACTTTGCCATCTCTCACGCGGTCTCCCAGGCAGGGCTGGCGCCAGCATCACCACACAAGCTCGCCCTGCGGCCCTGCCTCTTACCCCTTGCCCCTTGCCCCTTGCCCCTTGCCCTCCTGGAGCAGGACCAGGCCAAGAGCCCTGGCAGGTGCTCAGCAGAGCACGGATTCCCTCCCACTGCCGAGGTGGAGACAAGGGGTTGGGAGAGAGGGGTCATTCCAGGTTCCCGAGCAAGTCAGGGTACCACTCTGACCCTCAGTTTCTTCATCTACAAAATAGGGGTAGTAGCAGTCCCTGCCTCCAAGGGCCTTTGTGCGGATGTGGGGAGAGAGCCCCTGTTACCCACAATGCACAGCATGTGGTGGGTACAGGCTGGGTGAAAGAACAGTGCTGTCCACCTCGCCAGGTTACAGCCACCCTGGCCACTCACAGGGGCCCTTCTATCCCGAGCCCCTAGGAGGAGAAGGGTTTTTCCCTGAACTGAGCCCTAAAATGAGGCCTGTGTTCCAAGACGCAGGCACTACCTCTCCTCGGACCCAAGATGCAACTGCCCTCCATGTCCTCTTGTTCTTGACCAAACATTTCCCTGGATCCCCACGATCATTCAGCTTCCTGCCTGGGCACCCCGGGCCCACATCAATCCCCTGGTCAAAAGCCTTGGGCTGGCCTGCCTCTCGGCTTAGCATACACTCATTCATTTCATGCTGAGTAAATGAAACCCTCACGGACATCTCAGGACCCGGCCCAGCACTCAGGAGTCCTTGGAGGCCTGGAATGCTGGAATCAGGAGCTGAACCACCGTTAGGGCAGGGGTGGGGAATGTCCAGCCCACGGGCCGTATGAGGCCCACAAAATCTTTGGTCTGGCCCTGCCAAGGCATTAGGAGTGAGCTAATTAAACGTCTGACCAATTATAGCAGGCTAATTTTTATTGATTTCAGAGAGGAAGGGAGAGGGAGAGAGAGATAGACACATCAACGATGAGAGAGAATCACTGATCGGCTGCCTCCTGCACGCTCCACACCGGGGATCGAGCCTGCAACTGGGCATGTGCCCTGACCGAGAATCTAACCGTGACCTCCTGGTTCATAGGTCAATGCTCAACCACGGCTAGCCAGCCAGGCTAGCAGGCTAATTCTTAAGTTGATAACTTTGCATGGCCCTCAAATGATGTTATAAATATCCAAATGGCCCTTGGCAGAAAAAAGGTTCCCCACTCCTGATCTAGGGGGTGAAGGGGGCTTTGGGAAGAGCCTGGATTTTGTTGGGGCAGCTTTCCAAGGTCGTTCCTCTCTCCCCAGCAACCCCCCCACCCTCCCCCTGGGCTGGTGAGGGTGGAAGGCCCCTCCTTCCTCATCTTCCTCCCCCACCCAGGAGGGAACACAAATAGAGCTTAATCCCCAGCGCTTCCCTGCACACCCGGGCCTGACGCACGGCTCGGCAAATATTGGACTTTATTAATTTAATTTAATTAAACTTTATTAACCTTTATTAAAAATAAACCCTCATTAAAATTCTCATTCCCATCTCTGGCAAAGGTGGGGGTGGGGCACTGCCTCTTCTCCAGGCTGTTAAATGTCACCTGAACTGAGGCAGTGGCCTCCAGGGACAAGGAGCAGGGGCCGGAGATGGAGGGGTCAGGCAGGGTGTGTGCATGCCTGTGTGCGCGTGTGTGCGCATGTGTGCATGTGTGTGTGCGCACCAGCACACTGAGCTGTGGTGACAGCTGAAATCCAGCCGCTGGACAGTGGACAGGGAAGGTCAGCCCAGAGCCAGGAAGCGGGGGGGTGGGGGGTGGGCGCGGGTGGAGGGGGGTGCCGAGAGGAGGGAGACCCGGGCAGCTCGGGGCCAGGCCTCACTCACACTGCACAGCAGCCGGTCCCCACGCAGATGTGGGAGCAGGAAAACCTTTGTTTCTATCACACACATTCTTTCCCCAGGAGCCATGCTTGCTCTTTCTAGAAAATTTGGGAAATACAGAAAAGCACCAAAGAACATAAAATTCTCTTGACCCCAAATGGACTCCTGTCCCTCCGCACTGGAGTGATCGTAGTGATCATCCGATCCGGGACATTTTAAAGAATGGGACCACTGCTTACCCCTGCACCTGTCCTAGACACAGGCCCTGTGCCAGCAACATCTTAACATATTACGAAGTTAGTCCTCCTACTAGTTCCCACTCCCCAGCACCCCAACACCCAGCCAGGGCCTGGCGCCTGAGCTAATTCAGAGCGGGCAGTGGCTAGAAGCCTACTACACACTGGGGCCTGTCCTGGGCTTTGTGTGAATCATCTCATTTAAGGCCCCCAGCAGCCTGGGGGCTCTGAGTAGTGCCGCGCCCATTGCCTAGAGGAGGAAACTGAGGCTGGGGGGGGGGGGGGCGGTGAAGGCCAGAAGGTGAATTGGCAGAGCCAGCCCAGAAACCTGAATTCCCTGCACTTGCTCACTGCCCCGAGCTTCTCCCTGCAGGAGTGGAGGAAAATGAGGCTGTCCCCTGGGAGGGGCCCCTGGGGGCAGACCACCCACCTGGATTATCTGAGGAGTCTGTGCGCAGGGGCTTCTGGGGCAGAGCCTGTGAGTGGAGGGAGGAGCACTGGACCAGCGGGCAGAACTGGCCTGCTCAATTTACCGCCCGCCCCTGCCATGGAGGACCCGTGCTGCCTGCACACTCCAGCCCTGGGCCCTCCATTCTGCATGGCGGCCAAGCCCCCTGGATCAGGGGAAGGGCTCAGGAAAGACAAAAAGCAGGAGGGCCTCTCTGAGGTTCCAAAACCCAGAGCAGGGAGGGTCCTGGGTTCCGATGCAAAACCCCCGTTAGTGGTTTGGTGACTTCAGACAAGTTCACACACTCATTCAGTAAGCACTCCGTGAGGGCCTGGCTTGGGGTACGGTGACAAAGACCACAGTCAGGCCCTCCTGGGCGTGCAGGCCAGTGAGGGGACAAAAACCAATACCAACCAGTGGTCCTGTGGTGGCAAGTCGCGGAACGTGCCAGGAGGGGAGAGAAGAGAAAAATATGGAAGACCTCATTAAGAGTGGAGAGGTGACATGGACCCTGAGGCCAGAGGCTGTGGAGAAGTGGTGCAGGGACCCACGGGAAGACAAGCCAGCCTGCGGGGGAGTCCAGGGAGGCGCTGGCAGGGCTGGGCTGAGCAGGCCAGGACCAAAGTCCCTGGATGCCTTCGAGAAGGGCAGGCAGTAGGGGAGGAAGGGGAGGGTGCCCAGGGCTGGGGCCAATGTGGGGGCAGAAAGATTGACAGTCAACAACTGCAGAGATGCTTTAGAGAAAGGTAGACTAGAGGGCCTGTTCATTCACTCACTCCTCAGTCACTCACTCAGTCATTCACTCACTCACTCACCCAGTCATTCACTCACTCACTCACTCACTCACCCAATCATTCACTCATGTACTCATTCATTCACTCACTCCTCACTCACTCACCCAATCATTCACTCACTCACTCACTCACTCAATCATTCACTCACTCACTCAATCATTCACTCATTCCTCACTCATTCATGCATCCGTCCTTTCATTCATTCATCCAGCAAGTTCGCTGCCAGGCACTAGGGCAAAAACTCTAAACAAGACCCACACAGCCTCTGCCCTCCACGAACTTACAGTCCAGGGAGAAGTAGTCCACAGACAAAAATAATTCTTGATCATGACAAGTTGCAGGAAGGAAATAAACAGGGCGGCGCAGCAGGGATCAGTGAAGAGGAGGGGGCCCCCCAGTCAGAGGGGAGTCATGGCTTCTCTGAGGGAGACAATGGGACCGAGACCTGATGCTCTAGAAACGTCCTGCCAGTGTGCAGGCCTGCCGAGGACACCGTGGGGCACACCCGGTGCCCCTTGGGACCCAGGCGCCCCCAGGCCACCGCTGTGCTCAGTAAATGACATGTGCTGATGCTGCTGTCCCCATGGCTAAGCTGCCACACAGACCAGCCCCCCACCCTTGCTGAGCACTCAGAGTTAAAAATAAAAATGTTTAGAGATTTTGTTAACAGAAAATGCAGACCTGCGTGGCAGACAGCGCTCTGTGCAGCCCATCGAGGCAGCGGGTGGGGGACTGTGGGCTGTGCCTGACCCCCTGACAGCAGGAACTGGTTCTCAGCACGTCTCCCGGCCTCTCCCAGCCTCTCCCAGCACAGGGAGCCTCCACCTTCCAGACAAGGGACCCCAGGGGCCACCAGGGGCCGCCAGGCTGTCTCCGCGGCTCCTGACGGGGTGGGCACGGGCTCCTACCCACCATGTTAGACAAGCCCCTGGCAGAGGCGGTAGGGGCCCTGGCAGGGCCCAGCGAGGCCGAGGCCTGGACGGAGGCAGCCCCTCCGCCTGCCTGGCTCTCTGACTCTGGGTCTCAAGGGTGCGCCCTCCGAGGCTCCCTCCCCGTAAGTTTCAACTCCCTCTCCCTGTCTCCAAGCTTCTCTCCGCTCCTTCAGGTTCACCAGCTAAACATGGCTCCTCACAGATGCAAAGTGTCCACAGCCTCAGTGCTCCAACCAGCAGACACCCTGGCATCTGGCCCGGGTCCAAATTCCCAGAGAGAAGCAGAGTGGCCCAGGTGGGGCTCGATGCCAGGGCGGGTCACCCAGAACAGGCATGGCCGGCAGGACCCACGCTTGAGGGGCCCATGGAGCTCACAAGCCATGGCCCCACATCTCCACGAATCCCTCACTGGGTTCCGGTTGGTCATTGCATTCAGTGTAACAGGAACTGTCCTGCCTCGCCTGACTGAGTGCTTTGTCCCTGAAGCGGGGGCAGGCGTGGCTGTCGTGGGATTTGCTAAGAGCATCTGGTTTCTGAGGCTCCTTCCCCCTTCTTTTCACTGGGTCCCACCTGGGGTTGGGGGAGACGGGAGTCGCAGGTGAGGGAGCAGTTTTCACTGTTGACCCCAGCAGATCCTATGGGCCTGGGAGCCAGAAAGCCAGGTCCTTGAGAGGCCCCCCTATCCTGGCAGGGGACTGGACGGCCTCTATCACCACCGTGCACACACACACACACACACACACACACACACACACACACGTGCCAGGCCCCCCATGCAAACATAGGCCACACACGGAGGCTCTGTCACATGGGTGTGGACAAATGCAGACATCCAGGCCCCACGTGCATGCACAGGCCAGCCCAGGAAAGCAGCCATGCACACAGGCACACAGCGCCCTGGGGGAGAGCCCAAAGCACTCAGAGTTAAAAATAAAAATGTTTAAAGATTTTGAAAGCTCAAAGCACTCAGTGTCCTCTCAAATCAGACAGGCTCCTCCCTTCTCCAGCTTCTGTGGGAGCAGGTGGGGGTGTGAGCTCTGATCCCCCTCCAGGCCTCTGTTTCCTCATCTGCCCCTGACGACGCGGCTCCCACAGCTGGGGCAGGATGGAGGCCCGGAGGGAGACACCAGCCATGCCCCCCTCTCGCTGTGGAGACAGGGGCCTGGCCACGTTGCAGGGGGCTTCTGGGCCAGGCGGTGAGCGGGAGGTCAGAGTGGCTCCCTGCCAGGAGCCTCCTTAAGAACCGGCTTTCAGAGGGCCTGGCTCCAGACTCTCCCCACAGCTGTAGCCGCCACATAAAATAGGTCATTGGCATAATCCCGGCCAAATTGGCCTCTCGCAGATCAGGTAGGCCACGCTCCCTGGGCCTAATTATCCCATATTTGGTCAATAAGCCATTAACACAGCGCCGCGGATGTTAATAACCGTTTCATGAAAAAGTCGGCGTAATTTATGAGATCAACACTGGTTAGCAAAATTAATAAATATTTCATTCAGTGAGATTTATCCCAGAGTGCTCCCGGCAGGTGGACCGAGGCCCGCGGACGGCCCCGGGGAGCTGGCAGCCGGGGGAGACGAAGGCCCGGCTCTCACTGGGGCCAATAAACATTTACCTCAAATCCCATCGCCATAAATTCGCAGGCCGGACGAGGGAGTCCAGTAAACCTGACTTAACATTATGTTCTGGCCATTAACAATAGTTACATAGATGTCACTTCAGGGAGGGTCAGAGTCACTGGGCGGGGGCCCAGCGGTGTGACGGGAGCCAGCTTGGGGGCCTCTGGGAAGGTTTGTGCCCCGGGGGGCCTGGGGTAGTGCGGAGAGCCCCAGATCCGCTCTCAGGCCTCTCTGGGGCTGGCAGTTGCCAGCTGTGTGACCTCCGTGTTGGAAGCCGCCCGTTGTCCTCACTAGCAGAGAGGTGTGGACAAGGAACCCGGAAGGCTGGCTGGTCAACCTTGAAGCTCTGAAAGGTCAGAGCCTCCACCCACTGTTTAGTTGAGACAATGGTAGCTAAAGCAACCTCCACCTTTTAGTTTTATGTAAATTCTTGCTGATTGGCTATTACTGGAATTGCCTGCCTAGAGCTATGGGTGGATCCCATACTCTTAATAAAAGGGGTCGCTAGGCCGGAGCAAAGCGGAGTCCTTCCCCTTGAGTTGGGCTCCTGCCTGGCCCCCAACATTTCCAAGTTAATATTTTCTAGTCTCTTTCATTTGCGTGCAGCCTCCTCCGGAGCCCGAACCCTGAACCTGAACCCTGAACCACGCGGGACGTGAAAGGGGTTCACTCCAAACTGGAGCCCAAACGTGGGACACTACAAACTGGCGCCTTTGATGTGCGACCTCTGGAGGGGATGATATTTTCGCCTAGAGCGAAGAAATGAAGAATATACCGAAAAGGTGGGGGGAAAAATATACCGAAAAGGTGGGGAAAAGATCACCATATAACTGAGGGAAATTCACTGCATGAAAAGCCCAGGATCAGCTGCAGAAGTCTCGATCTGTAAGTAGGGTGGGAACATCTTTTTCAGCCAGGCTACTGGGGCAGAATTAGGTTATAAAGTAAACTTTATTATAGACTTTTGGTTTGCATGCTTAAGGAATGTGGTTTCTTGTTCAAATTAAAATCTTAGTTTGTGAATCTAAAATCTGTAATAAGAAATGAAACGCCGCTGCTGAAACCGCCTCTGGTATGGAGAAATTCAAAGGTGGCAGGAGAGGGCAGGGCTATCCGCTCTCCCGCAATGAGATTACTTAAAGTTTTGTTTAAAAATTATAGAAGAATTTGCAGGTAAATGCAAATTTTGGCAAAGATAAGCTTAAGTGCTAGTAATTACTTTGGAAAGCGAAAAAGAAAGGAAAAAAATTTAAGATCTGTCTTTATCTATTAAGCATGAAAAGATACGCAGCCAGATCTGTTACTGAAAACTTCCCCCAGAGCAAGCAGGACGTGGAAGGGAGACACGTGGCAATCCAATATGGAAGGCCACTCTCCCAGTATGCTAATTTAAAGTCTACTTTCTCGCCATGAAAAAGTTTAAAAAATTTAGAAATGTGTCTGGGATATCTGTGCACTTGCAAAGGGAAAAGCTAGTTTGGGACAAATGTGCGCACGGTCCGATTTCGGATATTAGATATTGGACTTGACTCTTTGCAAGGGCTACAGAAATGAAAAACCCAAGACTGGTTTTTTTTCCTAAGAAAAATGGCGGATTTGACCAAAAGGAAAGAAATTCAAGCTAGTTCCAGCAACAGGATTCACATTTCCATAATAAAGAGTAGTTTTTAAAATGCCAATGAAGGGTGTTAAAAAGCTAACTTTTAAGGCCTTCAAGAAAATCAGTGAATTGTGTTACAAAAGAATTTATCCAAAGTAAATGCCTTAAAATAATTGGAATTGGATTTGAAACTCAAAAATTGTTGAAAAATGTATTATAAAAATCTAAATAGCCCAGGTGAAGGCTGGCTACACCCTTTGTTAATGGAGGAAGGGGTGGTCACCCTTTCCCCAGCAGCCAGGTAAATCAGTTTCCCGAGGTGGCAAACTCTTAAAGAAAAAAAAAATGTGGCTCCTTTGAAATCAGTTTCCCACCAGCAACCATCTTTAAAGAATGTTACAATTTTTGCATTTGAATACCTGCAGGCTTGCTACTCAACTTCCCCCCTGCAGAGAAAAAACCTGGTCGGTTTAAAGTTAATTATTGTGTTTTTGAAATTTATTCTTAAAAGCGTTACTAATCAAGAACTGCTACATATTTGACTGGCCAGCTCTAAAGGTTAAAAGTTCAAATTGAATTGGGAGAAATTATATAGTTGTGGTAATTAAATGCCTAAAGTATAGAAATTTAAAATATGTTTTCTCTAATAATTAGGAATTCAAATATGTTGTTTGTTGGTCTAATTGAATAAGAAGGATTAATTCTGTGATCCCAACTGAAAATTTTAATATAATAACCAATTTAAATTTAATTGATATCTTAAGATAATTATAAAAAGTATATAATCTTTAAATCATATATAGATATTTGTTTGGTATTTTTTTCCAAGTTAAAATTTCAAGGCTATAATTGAGGGACGACTTTAAGACATTTTCACGGGCCCTGAAATGGTTTCAAGAAGTTATTCTCTCTTCTTAAAGGAAATATTTTGAATTTAACCGATCTAATATACTTGAAATTGCATGGAAAGCTTTATCAAATAAAAATTAATAACTATATTTTACTTATAAATGTTATGAAAGTTTTGGCCTCCAAGGAGGGCAAAATGTTTCTTAAAATCCAACAGCAGAAAGTTAAAATGACAAAAAGCCTATAGCCGCCTGCATTTTTAATTAGGCTAGAGGTGGGGCAACCTTTGTGCCTTGTGAATCAGATGTAAACATTTACTAAATTTGCTTTGCTTTGCTTTTTTAATTAAAGATACCTACTTAAATTATAAACAATTAAATTCTAATAAAGCCACCAGAAACAGCTAGTGAGATTTCTGTTTGTCTGCAGTGTAGTTTTGACTTTAACAGTGACAGTCACCATTTTTGGACTGCCTGACTTGGCAGCCCCCATTATGGCCACATGGCTTGCCGCTCCCCTGGAGGCCGCCATCTTGAAACAGCAAAGGCCAACCCCTCTCTTTGAATAAAATTACTGAAACCTCCCATGATCCCTCTGTATATGCTAATTAGCCAAAGGGGATACTCTTTAAAAATAAAATTCTAGCTTAATAAAAAGGAGAAATTTGAAAATTTTGAAATCTCTTTGACTGATATTTACAAGATAAACTAAGATTGTTGTTAAAGTATTAAATCTGACAGTAAAATAGTAGTCTTAAAGAAAGACAGAGTTTTAAATGAAACTCTCTGTAGCCTGAAAAGTTATTTTGGAAGGAAATAAAGAGGTTTTCTTCAAATATCTGAAGAACTGTAATTAAAAGTCAATAAATTTGGCCTCATAAACTGAAGTAAGTAATTTCTGTTTTTGCCTCCTTGATAAAGTTTATGTAAAGTTATTCTAAGACTAATTGCAAAAATTTGATTAATGTAATTTATTGTCCATAACCTAGGACAAGTAAAGTTAAAAAATAAGTTTTATTTCAGATTAATTTAAATTGGCTAATTGAAATAAGTGAATATTAATAAAAACTTAATTGTACTGGACAAAAAACCTATTCCTGAAGTATTAACTAAAATTTTTGTTGATGGTTCATCTCATAGTAAAATTGCCAAACATGCTATGAGTCTGAAGCAGTCATATTTCTGTGCAAAAATTAAAATTAAAAGTTATCATGACTGCATTATAAAATTTCCCAAAGCCTCCTAATATTTAAATCAAAAAAGGGGGGATAGTGGAAAAATATTATATTTGGAGAAATATCCTGTAAGTAAATTACATCAAGAAATTTTTTACTTTGGAAAACTGATTTTCATTTGTAATGCTAACAGCAGGACACCCATGAAAAATCACCTGGTGTCAGGATGAGCCAAAGGAGAATTGTTTGGGCAAAAAATGGGAAGGATCCCAAGTCAAATTCATAGAAAAGATTCCTTTATTAACCTTTGGTCGAGAATATGTTTGCATATTTTCAGAAAACTACAAGCCCATGTGGATTCCTACAACAACGGATCCCAGAGAGAAACTGACAGGACTGCTCCAGCCACGAAGATAAGAGGAGAAACAGTCCAGAGATGAAAGACGCTGAAGACACCTTGCCATGCTAGCAGTCAGCAGCTGTGCGTCGCTGCAGGTGGCCCAGGACCAAACCAGAGAGGGTCGGACCTGCATTGCCACCGTTCGCCCACCATCCAGAACCAGCATATCATTGCTGACATGTACACATAAGGAACTGTTGGACATTGAAATTGGGACTTGCCAAAACCGGTTTGGCTCAGTGGATAGAGCGTCGGCCTGCGGACTCAAGGGTCCCAGGTTCGATTCCGGTCAAGGGCATGTACCTTGGTTGCGGGCACATCCCCAGTAGGGGGCGTGCAGGAGGCAGCTGATGGATGTTTCTCTCTCATCGATGTTTCTAGCTCTCTATCCCTCTCCCTTCCTCTCTTCCTCTCTGTAAAAAAATCAATAAAATATATATAAAAAAAAAAAGAAAGAAATTGGGACTCAAAACTGTTGGACATTGAAATTGGGACTCAAAAAACTGTTGGCCCAGAAAGAAACTTACTACAGACTAATTCATTTGCCTCTCAGCATAACCACTATTGCTTGTCTCATTTTTGTTCTCATATGTTTATTTCTAGTCTGCAGATGCAAGATTTTTTAAGAAAAAAAATGGGGGAGATGTTGGAAGCTGCCCATTGTCCTCACTAGCAGAGAGGTGTGGACAAGGAACCCGGAAGGCTGGTCAACCTTGAAGCTCTGAAAGGTCAGAGCCTCCACCCACTGTCTAGTTGAGACAATGGTAGCTAAAGCAACTTCCACCTTTTAGTTTTATGTAAATCCTTGCTGATTGGCTGTTACTGGAATTGCCTGCCTAGAGCTATGGGTGGATCCCAAAGTCTTAATAAAAGGGATAGCTAGGCCGGAGCAAAGCGGAGTCCTTCCCTTTGAGTTGGGCTCCTGCCTGGCCCCCAATATCTCCAAATTAATATTTTCTAGTCTCTTTCATTTGCGTGCGGCCTCCTCCAGAGCCCGAACCCTGAATCTGAACCCTGAACCACGCGGGACCTGAAAGGGGTTCACTACCCTCGGCCAAGTTTACTTACCTTTCTGAGCCTCAGTCTCCTCATCTGTAAAATGGGAGTGCTAACAATAGCCATCTCGGGTGCTGCTGGGAGGATGAAGTCCGATGACATTGTAAGCACTGGATCCACGGACAGTGCTATAATGGCTGTTATTAGTAGAGGCAGGCAGAGGCCCCACCCTCTGCTCTGCCAGATAGAAGTTCTAGCAGGGGTCCTCAAACTTTTTAAATAGGGGGCCAGTTCACTGTCCCTCAGACCGTTGGAGGGCCGGACTATAGTTTTTAAAATAAACTGAACAAATTCCTATGCGCACTGCGGGCCCGGGACGAGTCGGCTGCTAAGCAGGACAGGCAGCGGCTCCCGGCGGGCCGGGTAAACGTCCTCGGCGGGCCGCGTGTGGCCCGCGGGCCGTAGTTTGAGGACCCCTGCTCTAGGGTATCCTGAGCCTTTTTCATTGAGTTTAATATCTACCGCGTGCTGTGCACACATGATCTGTAATCCCACAAAGATCCTATAGAGGGAGCCCTTTTGACATTCCCATTTTCCAAAAGGGAAAACTGAGGCTCTCAAAGGCAAAGTGACTTACCCAGGGGCAGCCAGCGGGAGGCATTGGAGCTGCACTCCAACCTGGGGCTGTGGTTCCGAGCCTCCGCCCTCGCCATCCTTTCCCGAGACCCGGAGAGTCCTGGCCCAGCCCTCAGGCAGCAGCCCTGGGAAGCCGCTCCGCTCCGCTGCTCTCGCCGTCCTGGCAGCCAACCTGGAGCCTGGGCACACCGACTGGCCCCGGAGGATGCAAGAGCCTGTTGTGGTTAAAGAACTTTGCAGGAGAACCAATTAGTTTTCCACGGGGACTTTCCACCAGGCATTGATTTTCACTCTCCCCACCTGGGATTGATTTGATTTGCGGGGAGAAGCGCTTCCAGAGGCAGAAGCAATCCGGTGAAATAAAAGCGTCGAATGTGACAGGCTCATCTGTGGCTGCGGCCGGCCGGGGCTGAGGGCTGAGGGCTGAGGAGCGGGGTGGGGGTGGGAACGGGGTGGGAGCCCCTCTGCCACCCTGGCACAGTCACCCTCCGTGCACATGCCTGGCCTCCGGACAGCAGCACCGAGACAAAGGCCAGCTCGTCTCCGGCTCCCCTGGAGGTCGGCGGGCGGGTGGCTTTGCCCCTCACCTGCAAGGCTGCATTCAGCAGCACTTGAAAATGAGGTCGGAAGCGCGGACGCGCCCAGGGGCAGGCTGGGCCCTCCCATCCTTCAGCATCCGGGGTCCCATTTGTCTTCATGCAGCTCCTGCTCGCACCTCACGTTATCCTTTTAGCCAGCCCGGGAAGCAGGAGCAGAGCTTGGCTCCGAGAATGTTCAATAGATGCTGGGGAAGGTGTCAGCATCCCATTCTACAGACGAGAAAACGGGGGCTCACAAGGTTGGGTGGCTGTCCCCAAAAGAGGCAGAGCCAGAACTCAGACCCAGACCTGTCTGCCTCCCAGTCCCCCTGCCCTTCGCTCATTTGTCCGAGTGGAAGCCGGCACAGGTGAGGGGAGTGAGGGCCAGATGAGCATTTTGGAAAGAGCCCCCCGACAGCTGCCAGGAGAGGAAGTGCCTACTGTGGGCCAGTTAAATGGGCTTCCGACACATCAGAAAAAAGGTCTCAGCCTTCACGGAGCTGACATTCTAGCGGGAGAGACAGAACACAAAGAGATGAGTTATTGTGGAAACAACAGGGAGAGGAGAGCAGGACGGAGGAGGTGACCGGCACCTGGATGAAGTAAGGTATCAGGGTGACCTTGGCAAAGAGGGGAGATTTCAGCAAAGGCCCTGGGGATGGAGCCCCAACAGGTATTCAGGGAGCAGGAAGGTGACCCAGGCGGGAAGAGCCAGCTGGTAGAGTCCGGGGCAGAGCAGGTGGACCTTTGGGCCCATGGAGAAAAGGTGGTGAAACCCAGGAAGGCAGTGAGGCGTCTATAAATTAACCCATGTCAGGCCATTTAGTGCAAATTAGTACATAGTAAATGCTCAATTAATAGGAGTTATGATTATTTTTTTAAAGAAGTTTTTCTCCTCTTTTTTTTTTTAAATGTATTTTTTATTAATTTTTTACAGAGAGGAAGAGAGAGGAGAGGGATAGAGAGCTAGAAACATCGATGAGAGAGAAACATCGATCAGCTGCCTCCTGCACACCTCCTACTGGGGATGTGCCCGCAACCAAGGTACATGCCCTTGACCAGAATCGAACCTGGGACCTTTCAGTCCGCAGGCTGACGCTCTATCCACTGAGCCAAACCGGTTTCGGCTAGGAGTTATGATTATTGCTGCTTATAGTTAGATTACTCCTCCCCCTTTTTAGGGGGCTGAGGGAGCCTTAGAGTCTCACCCCGATAGTCAGGAGCTGGATTTGAGTGACTCAGACTGCCCCCCACTGAGCTGGGGGCTGCTCCCTGTCTCAGCCACTTGAGAATTTTCCAGGGCCTCACCAGCCTCGGCCTTGAAAAGTTTGGGGAGTGAGGCGATGGGGCCACCATCACAATGGCATTAAATCAGACCCCCAGCTCCTGAAGAAATCTCACCCAGAAGTTGTTAATACCTTTATTATGGGCTGAAATGTATTCACGATATTAAAAGACATCCCATTTCTGCCCCCCGTGTCACATCTGAGATGTAGCGTAGATAAATGATATATCACCGCACGAGATCTACCGAAACCATTAGTAACCATGACATTTTGACGTCAGATTTTAAAAAATTCCTAAGTAATCTTTTTGATTTATGAAATGCTGTCTGGGTTCATCGAGAGAGATCTCAGATTTATCACCGCCTGGTTAGAATTATTAATGATTTTCAATTTGTAAATCTGAAATCGAGAAAGTCTGTGGGCTCTGGGTGAAAACTCCCGCCAAGGAAGACCCGGCCTCCCTCTCCTCCAGCCGGAGCCCAGCCACAGGGAGATGGCCCTTCTCGCCAGCACTGCGCACTTCACACTGTGTCCCAGCAATCCCTGTCAGCAGCATGCAAGACTGTGGGGGGATCAGCTGCAGGACCTGCTATGGGTAGACAGATCAGAGGGGCTTCCACACCCCTTCCCTCCCCACCCCACACAGACCTAAGAGCTGCTCCAGCTGATATGGGCAGGGGTGGGCAGGAGGGACGTGGCTCCAGGCAGCAGACAGCCCCTACCCCACGCCTTGGGTCTGGTTCAGGCCTCAACTCTGTTGCAGGCCCCTCACACCACCAAGAAGGCTGGGCCAGCCCCTCCTTGCCCAGGGCAGAGGCCACACAGCCACCCTTGCCTCAGAGCCCCCACACTGCCACCTCTCTGTGTCTTCCAGGGATACTCCTGCCTCAGAGGTCACCTGCCTGTCAATCTTATTCACCCCCATCCCCATCAAAGCGCCCAGCTGCCCCCAGTTCTGGAAACTACCCTGGCCTGGGCAGAAGGCAGACAGCAGCATGGTGGGACCCGAGACCTAGGGTCCGGTCCCCATGGGTTCCCATCCAGACCTGAGTCAGGCGATCACCCCAGCCAGCTTGCGCCCAAGCGACCCTGGACACACCGTATAGCCATGGCTGTCACCTGGGCTGAGTGTTGGAATTAAATGTCAGTTCACCCACCAACGGAAACAGAATTGCGGGGCGTTTCCAACATGCGGCCAAGCCCCTGTATCGCCACACAGCTCCTCTCCTTCCTCTCTGCCACCACTGCCTAGTTCAGAGCCCACCACTCTCTCCAGGACAAGGAGGTCTCCCAGCCTCTATCCCGCCCCCTCTGGTCCATCCTCCCCCCTGACTGTGTCACTCTCCTGCTTACACTTCTGTGGCTCCCATGACCCTCCCGAGAAAGGCCCCCTTCCTGCTCAGCCCCCCTGAGGCCTGGAGAGGGCCAGGGACTGAAGGAGGCCACGCGGGGTGCCACCTGCAGGACAGAGCCAGACCAGCACCCCTAACTCCACCGGATCAGAGGGGCTTCCACTCCCCTTCCTTCCCCACCCCACACAGGCCTGGAGAGCTGCTAGAGGGAACCTTCACCCTCTAGTTTCCCCCAAGGGCTCAGAGCCTGGCTCCAGAGCTACCCTCCCACCTGGGCAGAGTGGGGGTGGGGGGAAGGGGGAGGTATGCAGCCTGAGGGCCCTGAACAGCAGCTGGCTCCTCTGTCCATTTACCAAGACACAGGAGCAAAACTGCTAACCGTGGTGACAAATGCTCCCCCGAAGGAGGTGTCTGGATTGGGTGCCCTGGCCACTCTGAATTAGGAGCGCCGATTAATGAGCACCTACTGTATGCAAGACCCTAGGTCTCAGCAATGCATGAGCAAGACCTCATGCAATCCTCACGCAGCCCTGTGAAGTACCATTCCCATTTTACAGATGGGGAAGCTGAGGCTCAGAGAGGGGGAGGTGAATAGGCAGAGCACAGAGGAATTTTTAGGGCAGTGAAACTATTCTGAATGATGCTGCAACAGTGGATACAGGTTACTACACATTTGTCCAAGCCCAGAGAAGGTACAACGCTAAGAGTGAACCTTGACGTAAACTGTGGACTTTGGGTGGTAATGATGCGTCAATGTACATTGATCAATGGCAACCAAAGAGCCATTGAGCTACAAGATATCAATAGGGGGAGGCCGTGCATGTGTTGGGAAGAGGTATATGGGAATGCTGCTACGTACTTTCTGCTCAATTTTGCTCTAAAACTTCTCTAAAAAATTAAATTCATTAATTGTTAAAAAGCCAGGAAGAAGAAGGAAGGCGGGAGCAGGAAGGAAGGGAGGGCTGCCTGAGGACCGGTCCCAGGGCGACGGCCTCGTTTCCCACCTGGAGCGGCCTCTGTTGGGAAAGGCCAGGCCCCCCGGGCGACGCAGATGGAGGAAGTTTCGACCAAGGGGAATCGGGAGTTTTAATGTGGAGAGACCTGGTGCGATGAGGGGGAGCCCGAACATTTTGATGGAGAAAATGATGCAACTTTATTGAAAGGCATTGAAGAAGAAGATCTGAATAAGCGAAGATAGAGATCTTGTTCATGCACTAAAAGACTCAATAATGTAAAGACTGGATCTCCTGATGTGATCCAATCAAAATCACAACAGAATGTTTTCATGGCACTTGACGTGCTGATTCTAGACTTTATACAGAAATACAGGTTGTCCCCCAAAAAACGAATACCCACTTTGAATGATTCTAAAGTCAGTGTTTATTAACATACAGTGCATTTTCAAAATTTAAAAGAATCTACAGAAATGAATCATTTCTTTTGTCAATGCCTGTTTTTAAACTGATGACCGTTCTGGCCCAGGCACTGCGGATCACGCAGAGCAGTGGAATCACAAACAGCAGGAATCATTTTGCTCGGTATCCATGTACCCTCAATTTGTTGGCTGTTGCCAGTTTTGTACTGTAAACTTTATCCTTTACGTGTCCCCCTGTGCGCCCCAGGTCCTGGCGGAGGGATCGCTCAGGCCGGGGGTGAGGGAGGAGAGGGCCAATAACAACTCACCCTCGGTAACCAGCATGGTGCCTGGCACGTAGTAGGTGCTCAATAAACAACTGACCATTGAACCAAACAATTGAGATTCATTCCGATTGCATGCCCTCGACCATTCTAGATTGACATGCATGTGTTTCAGTGGACACACACTTACAATCACACATGTGTGTACCCTGAGCATGCACACGTCGTACCCACCTGCACACACAGTCCCAATGTATGGGCCACTCCAGCCAGCATGCTCATGCCCATGAAGGCTGCCTCCTGCACAAAGCTCATTTATTTTGATTTATGAATGCTACAAAAAGAAACCTGAGCATCTTCCTGGGGATTCTGCGATCCTGACACAGGTCCCACGATATTGCTTTTCTCCCCTGGTTACCTGAAATTAGCAGAGTAATTCGGGATCTGCATCTTTATTTAAAAGAAAAAACTGTAGATGCAGAATTATAAAAATTTAATATGCTCCCAGGAAAATGAAAAATGAGAGGTTGTGATCTCGTCTAACACTTTCAAATGTGTTTATTAATTCATGTTTTAAATCATAAGTTTCATTCGGTGAGAGCCATGCGCAGCAATAAGCCCGTTTTAAAATATTAATGAATAAACAATATTTCTCTATTGAAATATAACATGCTTCTTTGAACAATGGACCACCAGTAATAAATCAAAACCAGGAGAAAATTGCATTTCATATTTAATACAAGTTGAACTCTGCCTTTTTATAAATGATATCTTTTTTGTTTAATTGGCGTCAGTTCAGATCTAGCAGATTGCTAATAAAATTCTGGATTTCCATATTTAATGATGCGTACAGTTTCTGCTGAAATTTTACCAAGAAAAAAGAATCGGCCTTTTATTATCTCCTTAGATGGTGGTGAGAGGTGAGTCCCAGGCCCCAGTCCTGCCTCGAGGGCTGGAGGAGGCGGACCACAGAGGCCTAGCCACTCCCAGGCCTCTCTGTCACTTGTCACCTGACACCCGTGGCTGCCCCGCTGCTGACCAGAAGTAATCATGCTGGCCAGAGGGGCCAAAGACCGGGAGTCCCATTGTGATCTGGGACACCGTGTAGCAATAGCAGTGAGAGGGGAACACAGCCATCCCACGGGCCAAGCACCACACGCACAGTACTCACGTAATCTTCATGGCATCCCTGTGAGGAAGGGAGGAACGAAGTTCCCATTTTACAGATGAGAAAACTGAGGCCACGTGGAGAGGAGGGAACATGCCCGAGGTCACACACAGCTGGGAGGTGGCAGAACTTGACCTGACTCCAAAGTCCTAGCTCTTCACACCTCATCACGCTGCTGTGAAGGAGATGGCTCACAGGAAGTCAGGAGACCCGGGTTTTATCAACACTGAGTGACTGGGACAGGAGCTGGCGTTTGAGAGCAAGTCACACTCCAGGGCCAGTCGTGGACGAATAGGTAATAAGAGCAGCCAACCTGGCACTTACTACATGCAGCCACTTTAACTAAACCTACTTGCTTGGTCCCCTCTACGATGCTGGGAGGCTGGTGCTTGACAGTTCAGGAAACTGAGGCAGAGGGAGGTTACATGACTTGCCCAAGGACACGTAGTCGGTTTGAAGCAGAGCCAGATTCCCCCCGGGCATCCTCACTCTGGAGCCCACTTTCCTGTGTGCTCGGCTATGGTGAACCCCGGGCATCATTTCGTGCCTGCGATGGGGCCAGTGTCCACTTGGCTGGAGGCGTGGCTCCTGGCAGTGCACCTGGCGGGGCCCAGCTGAAAGCGGGATCCACGCGCCTGGGCTAAGTCTGTGACGCTGAGTAATCAGCTGAGGGACAGTCAGGCTTACGGTCCCAGGCCCAGCAGGGACCAGTGGCAAACCGTTCACTGGCCTAAAGTGCCTGTGGACACAGCAGCCTTCCTCAGCGTCCCAAGCCAGAGTCCCTGATGAGGAGGGGCTGGCCTGTCCCCTTCCCTGCTCAGGTCCCACCTCCAGCTCACAAATAGCGAGACTGCCCAGCGTGGTAAGAAAGAGACACTTTGGCAAAGGGCACAAAGGGCTAAAAATGTGGATTTTGGCTTCAGAAACACCCAAATCATATGTGTATTTGGCCAATGGCTTCAGTTTCCTCACCTGTTAGTGGAGGTGATACTAGAACCTTCTCATGAAGCTGCTGGCAGGGTTTGGAGAGGCTGGGAAGGGGGAGAGCTAGGACCCACAGCTCTGCCTTCTGCTCGCCATGCCCCCCGGGCTTTGCACATGCCCTTCCCTTGTCTGGCCCACCCTTCCCTGGGCCTGGGCCGCCACCCAACTCAGTCCTCCTCCCCCTCCTCCCCCTCCTCCCCCTCCTCCTCCTCCTCCCTTAGGTCTCTGAGTGGATGTTCATAGTCCGCTTTTCACTGTACCCGAGGTAAAGGCAGGGCCTGACTCCGCTGGAGGGGACAGTGGTCTGGGCTCGGCCCTAGAGGACAGCCTTCGCCAGGGAGGTGGGGTACACAGAGGATGTTCCAAGAAGAAGTGAGGAAACAGGCTCAGAGGTTAAATCCCGCACCCTAGGTCACACAGCTGGTAGGAGGCAGGGCCAGGATTCAGAGCCATGCCTGGACGTGAGATCTGCTCGCACCCAGAGTGGGTTGTGTGGGCAGTGGGCCAGGGGCCAGGGCCAGGGGCCAGAGCTGGACAGAACCTGGGCCTCGGAAAGGCAGCCACAGGGGCACAGGCAGAACTCCACCCAAAATAAAGTGCGCGCGTAGGGAGCATGCCCAGGCCGTGCTCAGCTCTTCTCATGCATCGTGATGGCCACCGCCCAGGTCTGTCAACACTACGGCGCCAGGCCCGGCCCGGGTGCATGGCTCTGCCTGTCTCCCATCCCCAACCTTGGGATCCACAGACAGAGCCACCAAATCTATGACACAGATTTGCGCCCTGCACACACCACAGGATACACACTCCGGTGGCCCAGCATCAGAGGCAGAGGCGGGAGAGAGGCGAGCGCCGAGGGGTGGTCCCCTCGTCCCAGAAGGGACCTCACACTGGAGGCTGGATGGCTCAGCTCCACAGACGCCTCTCTCTATGCCACGGAGAGTGGCTGCTGGAAGGTGCCACTTGGGGCCTTCCCAGGGCAGACCCCGGCTGTGGGAGATTACGGACAGGCCGTGTCAACTCTGAGCCTCTGAGCTCCCATCTGAAAGCGGGGTAACCATATCACCTGTCCCAGCGGGCGCTACCGGCATTAAATACGGGAATGTACAGAAAGGGCCTGGCCAAGGGCTGATCCAGAGATGCTCAATATCAGCTTCTCATGGCACAACACGCATGACACCTGAAACACGACCCCACCTGGGAGACTTACCCCCATGTCACTTTCCCGCACAGGAAGGGCGCTGCTCTAGAACACGGCCCCTCCCGCCCCCCCTCAGGCCAGGAATGGCAGGAGGCAGCCGCTCAGTTCAGTTCAGGGCAACAGAGAGGTTCTGACCTGGTCTGCAAGGCCACCTGGTCCTCTACAGGGGTTCCCACCCTGCTCGTGTACCTACCTCCGTGCGGAAGGCTCACCTGTCCGACGTGAGGAGCTGCTCGGGCACCTGGGCTCCGATGCTGTGAACATACCGTATGTACTCTCCTGTGAGCACGCCTGTGCCCTGTGCGTCCGTGTGGACAGGCCCCTTAGCCTGCGATTGGATGTCTCAGGTGGTCTCCTACTGTTATTTTCTTTGACCTTGAGAATGAGCTGTGAGATCCTCCCTTCCCGTCTCGGGGTCCAGCAACCCACCAGCCTTTTTCCAATACCCTCACCACGCATTTGCTTTCTGAACAAGGGCTGCAGCCTGATTTTATTCATCTCTGGGTCTTAACCCACTACTTGACCCAGAAAAGGTACCCGGTGAAAATCTATCAAATCAACACATTTCATCCAATTTGGAGTGAGGCATAAGAACCTGGGGGCTCATGCTGCGCCCCAGTTCCCTCATGTATGAAGTGAGGACGCTTCTGCCCTCCCCCAAGGGGACACATACGCCCCGTTTTTATTTAGGCCTCCCCAGGACAAAGCCTTCGCCTCCCACCCCCTCAAGGGTTGCTGGTCAAGGTGTAAATCTCCAACAAACACTGGTAGATGCTTCTCTCAACAGACCTGAGGTCAACCCTGAGACGGTCCTTAGGAAGTGTTTCTGGACATTAAAGAAGAAGACATATTTGCGTGTGCGTGTGTGTCCGGTGTCCACAGGGTATTTCTGCAAAACCACACAGCACAGAGGCGGTTTTATGTGAAAGATAAGGAAGGCTGACCCATATGCTAATTGAATCATGCAAATGACTACTTAGCCATGGGAGAGGCTCCAGCAGGCAGGCCGAGCCCGCGCTAGGGAGGACA
Organism: Plecotus auritus; assembly: GCF_963455305.1. Taxonomy (NCBI): domain Eukaryota; kingdom Metazoa; phylum Chordata; class Mammalia; order Chiroptera; family Vespertilionidae; genus Plecotus; species Plecotus auritus. Next base: position 178,953,537 of record NC_137776.1, on the reverse strand, counting down.
GCTTTGGAGGGCCATCTATTTTATAAAGTTGACTCTCACAGCATAACGGGCTCAAGATTAATGGGAATGGTGGCCCTAGACCTTGTTTTGCCTGGTTCCACCAACTGAAACAGTAAAACAGTTGTATTTATCATAGACAATTTGCTGCAACTGATTAACATTAATTTGATTTCCTGTGAGTCAATTTCCTTGAGATATATAGTAAACAGGCCAATTACCTGCTATTAACTTCTTTTATTATAAAGATTTGGATATCAGCGACAGATGTGTATGTGCATATGTGGAATTTCTAACCATTTGAATAAAACAAAAACAGTATTTAATCTAGTTAAAGGATTTCTAGTTGGTCTTACATTTTACAAATTTAGAGTTTTTTAAACGCTATGATAAGGCCCTAGCCCAGTGGTTGGCAAATGGCGGCTCGCGAGCCACATGCAGCTCGCGAGCCGCTCTGTTGACTGAGTTTGCTGACCACTGTCATATACTACCCTTTACCTCTTTGCACACAATATGCCACAATTGCCTAATCCTCACAGCTTCCAACTACACAGTAACATTTAGTCTAGTCCAGTGGTCGGCAAACTCATTAGTCAACAGAGTGGCAAACTGCAGCTTGCGAGCTGCGGTTTGCCGACCACTGGGTTAGAGCATCATCCTGATACGTCAAGGTTGCAGGTTCGATCAACCAATGAATGCATAAGTAAATGGACAACAAATAAATGTTTCTCTTTCTCTCTCTCCAATTAAAAATGTGTTAAGGGCCCTAACCAGTTTGGCTCAGTGGATAGAACATCAGCCTGCGGACTCAAGGGTCCCAGGTTCGATTCTGGTCAAGGGCATGTACACCTTGGTTGCGGGCACATACCCAGTAGGGAGTGTGCAAGAGGCAGCTGATCGATGTTTCTCTCTCATCGATGTTTCTAACTCTCTATCCCTCTCCCTTCCTCTCTGTAAAAAAATCAATAAATTTTAAAAATAAATAAATAAATAAAAATGTGTTAAGTTGCAGGTTTTCGTTCATATATATATATATATATATATATATATATATATATATATATATATATATTTTAATGGCATCTGAGGCTTACTCTTTCCAGACAAACTTTTGCTTGTTAACTGGTATCTCACAGAAGTTATAAAAGTGAACAAATGAGCGTGACAAGACTGGTTATTTTTAAAAAGTTACAACAAAGGTTTTTCCCTCTAGCAAGTGCCAACTGCATCATTAGGTCAGGATGGAGAGTGTGAGCTCCAAGGGTAGACAGCCAGGTTCAAACATGGCCCCTTGTTGTCCGAGGTGTGTGGCCTATGGCATTTGCTTAGTTAGCCTCTATGAGCTTTAGTTTCCTAATCTATGAAAATGGAAGCATTCCTTGAGGCGTGCTCAGAGCACAAGGATCAGGAGGACAGGGAACAGCGGCTGGCAACTAGCCAGGAGCCTGCACACAGAGCTGTCAGCTGGTAGGGGCTGTTCCATCCTCCCAGCACCACCGTCACCTCAAAGTCCCCCTCTCACAGGCCACACACCTCCTGCACCCAGGCCTGCCTTGGGCAGGCTCTCCCCTCGACCTGTATTGGCTGGTTCGCGCGGTGGTGCAAGAAATGGCATCAACATTTAATCATGAAAGCAAAAAGTTTATTCATGTTTGAAACTACATATAACTACCACGAGGAAGACTTTTTCAATCCAGGGTGTAATCCAGTTAGAAAGGAACACGAAACGCTTTTAATACATTAGAATCACCGCCACAAATTATTTTCATGACTCAATCAGTTTCAGAATCGCATACAATACAAAAGAGAGAAAGGAGGGGGCCCATCACACAGGGTGAAATATACAGTACTGAATACTGAAATCCAAATGCATCACAATTAGTCGCCGCTTTTTTTTTTTTTTTTTGCATGAATTAGTAACAAGATGAAGAACATTCAAAATGTTTCTCAGTATTTACAACAGTTTTACTGATTCTGTGTTAAAGACCCAATGTTTCCACTCTCGGTTTTTTAAAAGTTGCAAATGCAACCCTGATTTTTCTTTTAAAAGATTACAATGTACATTACATTTTATGAAGGGAAACAAAGAGTTAATTACAAGATGCAAAAAGATAAGAAAGAGACAAACTACAGCGTGAGTATTGTTCAGAGGTAGTAAGTGAGCACTCTAAGCTACAGAACATGTTGAAATTCTATTGGTTTGTATGAGTTCGCATGAGGTAATAAAGCTGTGTTTTGATTGGTGAGATGTATAAATACTCTTTTGCTACACTATATACAACACTCCAGAGAGCAGGGCCTTGGTCAATGCCCAGAGGACGTAGCAAACCTTGACAAGTCTGTGCAGCACCCAGCGCACATCGTAAAACCCAGATGGATCTCATGTTCACCTCCATCAGCAGCAAGTACCTTCATCTCCCAGAACAATCTGGATCCATAATTTAATTACCAAGCAGACTCTGGGCACTGGTGCTTTCAGAGAGAGAAAAGATGCCACCAGTCTCTGATGTAATTGTAACATAAGAGATCGCAACACAACGTGACGAGGAAGGGTCTTAAGCACAACCATCATTAACAGAGATAGCCCAACAGCCCCTTTATTCCAGCTCCATTAGCGATATGAAAGAGAGACAAGCAAAGTCTGCGATGGAAACACGCAAGAAGTTCAATTTAGGTGAGGTGAGTCTTTGCATCTGCTTTAACCACTGAGGTTTAGCACACATTGTACTTTTTTACCCTTAAGGCCAAGTAATTGGCAACTGTGAAACCATTAATGTAAAATATTGATAATAAATTATGATAAAATAGCTACAGGACTGTCAACAATGTTAAATCTTGGCCTAATTGGATAAAGTGCTTTTTTTTTTTTTTAAAACATTGTGTGTTTTTAAGTATAAATACAAATGATTATGATTCTTTAAAAAACAGATGACCAAGTTCTCTAATAAGACAAGGTTTTACAGTAAAGCTGTAGATGGTGGGCCACAAAACCGCTTTCCTTCTCCTCCTATTGCTCTGAATGCACTAGCGAGGCATGTCAGCTCAGGGGAAAGTGTTGCCAGAGATTAGTTAGAGGTATCAGAGTGCACACTTCCTGGGCCTTCTGTAGGAGAAGTCACAGAAGATGGAGTTGTTGCGTCCTGCCAGCCTCCATTAGCCTGAAAGGAGAAACACAGTTCAACGGGTGCACGTCTACATATTAATTCTACTCCCCGATTTAAAATACCAGATGACAACATGAGAGCAAAGATGCATTAGCGAAAT
>NC_137776.1:178905276-178940276 GCF_963455305.1 Plecotus auritus | reverse complement strand
ACCAGAATCAAACCCAGGACCCTTCAGTCTGCAGGCTGATGCTCTATCCACTGAGCCAAACCGGCCAGGGCTCAATTATCTCTTAATAAAGCCGGGGGGAGGAGGGAGGGACAGGGAGGGGCAAGGAGTAAAACTCTTTTTCAAATATAACCAAATTCAACTTCTGTGCTGCCTTTTTACCTTCTCCAACAAGGTACTCAGACTGTTCACTTAGAATCTTCAACTCTGAATTAGGAAAGTCAGATATGGGCAGTCTCACATAGGGTAAGGGCTTGGGACTCAGGGTCTGGTTTCAAAGCCACACTCTGCCACTTACTCTGAGCATTTGGGGCAGGTTACTCTAACAATTTGTGTCTCCTCTCATACATATTGAGAATAATAGTAATATCTTCCTCATGGAATTGTTGGGTGCATTCATGATTCTGGCACAGTGATTACCTGGTAACTATTAGCTAGTACTACCACCCAGGTTTTATCAATGAAGAAACACACGATGCATATAAGCATAACCAATGGATAAAAGACACTGGGGGAGGGGGGGCAGGTAAAGGCATGTACTTGGGGAAAGGGGAGGCTGGGGGGAGGTCAATGGGGAAAAAAAAAGACATATGTACTACTATTTGTAATACTTCAAACAATTAAAAAATAAATTAATTAAAAAAATAAAATTTTAAAAATTTAAAAAAAAATTAAAAAAAGAAAAGAAGAAACACACGATCCAGACTATACACAAATTGCTCAAAATCACAGGGCAAAGTATGATGGATCTAGATTTCAACCTCAGGATTTCCCATCACCTTTCTTTCCTGTTGTATAATCAGTTGGGATATGTTTACTGAATATCTGTTATATGGCCAATGCAGTAAGGAAGACCTCACTTTAGGTTGTCGACAGGTTCTGCGACTTTAAGCAAAACAACGTTGAATAAAACCAACTTTACCATAGATTAATTGATATAAACAAGAGTTAAGTTCCTATGCTATCTCAATGTAATAACAAAATGACATTGAACAAAATAATGTTATTCGAGGACCTGCTTACAGTACTAGCTGCCATGGGGAGATGAAAAAATAAACATAGACCTCTCTACCTGCCTCGAATTATAATATGGTTACTATGAAAGCAATGCTAGACACACAAAATAGTTAGCAAAAATGGCAGGGCCGTGATGATCACACACCAAGCTGTACAGTACAGATTCTAAGCGCAGCAGGATACTGGAGGAAAAGAAGTCCCAGCAAGTCTGGGAAATCAGAGCAGACTCCCGAGGTAAGATGGAACTTGAACTGGACCTCAGCTTCGGTTCAATTCAATTCAATTCAATTCCACAGGACCCATTGAGACTCCACATTTCAGAGGTACAAACCTCTAGAAGCTGTGTTGATACAAACAAACCAAAAACATAAGCTGCTGCCTCCCTCTCCCTAGCCCTCTCCAAGATCCCAGAGACGTATTCTACTTTCTAACTTAATTCCCTTCTTAACATCTAAACCCCTCTTTGTAGTGAAAGAGGGAGGAGAAACCATTCTAAAGGGAAAGAGGAAAGGAGAATCGAGGAGCGTTGACATGGAAGTGGTGACATCTGAGTGGAGGGCTAACAAGTGAGGAACATTTCTGTGAGGGAGAAGGAGGGAGCAATGAGAGGTGGGGGGGGGGCGCATGGGTATCAGGGGATGAGCAAGATGAAAGGCGCCTGAAGGACGGTTGGCTCTGGCTAAGGAACAGGACTGGAGAGAGTGCTCTAGGCAGGGGAAAGCCTGAGGAGGGCTCTGCAGGCTATCTCACACCCGTCCCGCCCACCATGGGCTCAGCTAAGTGCCAGCTAAGCAGAGGGAAGACGGAGCTTGAGCCTGAGATTTCTAAGCGTACAGTGGAGAACGGGTTCTGGTGAGGCCGGTTTTCCACCCAGGTGCCTGTCCTGTATCAGTGGTCTACACATCTTTTGCTGGAAAACTCCCTAAAGAAATTTTGAAAAATCAGGTACCCACTCACATATTTTTCCTCCTTTGCACATTTTTAAAGTTGGCATCTATAATTTTTCATTATAAGTTTATGTAGCTGTAAAAAAATGTTATTTCAATTTGTTATGAATGTTGACATTTTGAAATAAAACAGTAACACTGTTCTTTAAAATGTATCCAACTAAATCTAAGTAGCAAAGCAATTTTAAAAATACATAGACTTGCTTTTCTTTAACAGTTAAAATTTTTGTGTGTTTTCTTATTCTTGGAAGAGTATTTTCATTTTGTTTCCCTCCCATATTATCTTAATGCAATATACTTTAATGCTCTATGATAGAAATATATGGAAATTGAAAATTTTAGATGTTACTTCCTATAATTATAAGGCTTTACATGTTTAACATATCCTTTTGGATTAAGTTATCATTACAGTTAGTCTAAAATTGACCAAAGCAATACAAATACTTGTTTTGATAAATAAAAACTTACTTTGACCATCGAAAGTAAGGTTTTATCACACATGCATTTCCTAATCAGAGGGGTGTGGAGTTATAAAATGCTGACTGAAGGAGGTGTGGTTATGACGATATCTCACATTATCCCCTGCTGGGCACTGGAGAAGGTCCCACACTTTGGGGCAATCAGCCATTGTACTGGGTGGGAGTAATCCTTTCACAGAGTGGAAAAAGGCCAAGTGGGAAAGGGGCGGAGGGAAAAAGGAAACCCACACATGCTTCCCACCACAGCAGCTTTCCGAGGCACCTGGATTTTAGGAACGAGTACGTACACACCTGAGGAGAGCTGGCCAGTGAGAACCCTAACACCAGGCGCGCCCTAGTCCCCTTTGGAAAATCCTCACTTACGTTGTGGAGCATTTATACCCTAGTTCAGTGGTCGGCAAACTGCGGCTCGCGAGCCGTGGTTTGCCGCTCTATTGACTAATGAGTTTGCCAACCACTGCCCTAGTTCGAGACTGCTGTCTTAAGTGAGCAGACTAGCTCTGATTACATTTTAACTTCTTTGTGTGAGAGCCCCTTGGGTGGGGGTGTGCCTAGTAAAAACCTTCAGCTACAAAAACAAGGGCTTACCCAGGCAACCACTTCTATGTATCAGAGACTTTTTGGAGCTAGACAAAGAACAAATTTGCCAGCTCAGGAACTCAAAAACGTTCTGATTAGAGAAATCAACCTAACGGGTAGATACAGCTCACTTATTATTTAGCATAACCTTTCTGGAGAGTAAGCTAGCAAATATGTATTACTCTCTGACAGCCTTACTGAGAACTTGTCTAGAAGAAATATTTAGAAATATATGTGCCAAAAGATTTGCTACAATCCCACATTTAATAGCTGAAAAAATGAGATTAATTTATAACACTTCTGTATAAATAGAATATGATCATTGACTAAAAATCATGTTGAGAAAGAATATTTATATTCATAATATAAAGAGGATGAAAAGGGCAATTTCTTTCTTTGCATAAGCATAAGAACTTTTTGGGGGTAAAAACAGTCACATATAGCCCTGGCTGGATAGCTCAGTTAATTAGAGCATCATTCCAATACGCTCTAAGTTTGGGGGTTCTATCCTAGGTTAGGGCACATAGAAGAATCAACCAACGAATGCACAAATAAGTGGAACAACAAATTGGTTTCTCTCCCTCCCTTCCTCTCTCTCTCTCTCTCTCAAATCAATTTAAAAAATAGTCACATATAGACATATGTAGCTGGGCACATGTACACATATACACACATGCATGTGTACACAGAAAAAATTACTAGGAAACAAGTACTAATCTTTTAGAGTAGATTTGTAAGAAATTTCTATTTTTGTGCTTTCCTGTATATTTTCAAGTATTATCCAAAGAGATTTCAGATAAGGAATATTTTAAATCAGAAAAAATGTACTTTCCAATGGAAAAGGGAACCAATCTGCTTTTTAAAGCAATCACTGAGAACTCATTTAACAATCTTTAAGAATGAGAGTGTCAGGCCCCGTGCAGCCCACACAGCTCCAGGAACCAGCAATTCCACTCCTGTATTCTATCTGGAGGAGGGGATTCAGGCCCAAGAACTCTTGAAATAATTAAAACCAGACATTTTGTAAATTTCAAGTGATTAAAATTTCCCAGACTGCTCTGTATTTAAGAAAAACTCCAGCCCTGACCGGTTTGGCTCAGTGGATAGAGTGTCGGCCTGCGGACTGGGAGGTCCCAGGTTCGATTCCGGTCAAGGGCATGTACCTTGGTTGCGGGCACATCCCCAGTGGGAGGTGTGCAGGAGGCAGCTGGTTGATGTTTCTCTCTCATCGATGTTTCTAACTCTCTATCCCTCTCCCTTCCTCTCTGTAAAATATCAATAAAATATATTTGAAAAAAAAGAAAAAAAAAAAAGAAAAACTCCATGCTCAAATTAAAAAGCTAAGCCATCTACAATGTCTGTACCGTCACCGAAAGGCAATTTTTAAATTAGCATTAGTTGCATGTTACATTTCAAATTCTATCACTACATTTATATATCATTTAAATAACAATGTTAAATTTTTAAAAGAGAAAAATTATTATGTGAAGACTTCATCTTCGAGGGCAGAGTGCGGAACTTTAGCGCTCCTCCTTAGTTTTGCTTCCCTGCATAAAACACATTGGGGAGAGGATCAGCACTTGTTTGGAAAAGAAGCAGCTGACACTAAAACATCATTATTGAGATTAGCAAACTAAAAATTTATGAAGCACAAATCTTAGAAAAATATGTGATTGTGGTTCCCATGTTTACTTGTGCTGCACACTTTATGTTCTGTGCCTAATTAAATGCAACAGATTATGAAATGCTGAAATGCCAAGTCGGGTATAATGGAACATGTAGCATATTTACATGGTAAACCATTTTACCTCTAATAAATAGTTTCTCCCTAATCAATATGTTTCATCCCCATTATGTGATTCAATTTAAAATGAGGGATGGAAGCCAAAGACTATTCAATTTTTTAAGTTAATGGTGCTAATAAACTAAATCTCATCCCACTCCTCACCCTCCCAAGGATGCACCCTCAGTGTAAGGCCAGAAAGGCTGGACATACTGTAGGTAACCACTTGTGTGCATTCCCTTGAGAATCCAGACGGCAGCTGAGCAAGGGATTAGGAGCCAGACAGACCTGTGTGTGAAACCCAGCTGTGATTTCCCGTGTTACCTTGGTAAGATCATGTCATCTAATGTTCTCCTTTCCTGATGTACAAGACGGGATAGCGATGCCTACCACTACTCACAGGGCTGCCATGAACATTAAATGAGATAACATGTTAAATACACAGGACTATGCCTGAGATGTACTAGGCACCTAATAAATGTTACACCTCTCCCTTTTCCGAGAACCAACAAGCAACAAGAGCAACAATAGCCAGGCCAGTGTGGCTCAGTGGATTGAGCATAGTCCCATTGAGCATAGTCCCCAAGAGGTCGCTGGTTCGATTTCGGGTCAGGGCATATGCCCTGGTTACAGATTCAATCCCGGGTGTGCAGGAGGCAGCCAATCGATGTTTCTCTATCATCAATATTTCTATCTCTCTCCCTCTTCCTTCCTCTCTCTCTAAAAAAACACACACACACACACACACACACACAATAAAAACAGGTGTGGTGTGTTTTTTAAAAGAGCAACAACAAAGCCCTCTTGCTTCCTGTAGCCACAAAGGTCAGGTCAGGTCTCCCTTTTCACAGGAGCTTTGAATTCTGGGGAGAGCCAGTCCATGTTCCCAGGGCTGGTGGGATAAAGGCTATGAGTACATGGAACAGCCCATCAGACCTCAGAGGGAAGGCAGGGAAGGGGTGGGCGGGAGGGCAAGAGACCAACCAAAGGACTTGTATGCATGAATATAAGCATAACCAATGGACACAAACAGTAGGGGGGTGCGGGCAGGTGCTGGGGGGTGGGAGCAGCCAGGGAGAGGTAAATGGGAGAAAAAGGAGACACATGTAATACTTTCAACCATAAAGAATTTAAATTAAAAAGAGAGAGAGAGAGAAAAGGGGGTGTTCAGCATAATAAACTTCCTATCAGAGGAGAATATGAGCTCCTGTCTGCACATACCTGCTGGGCTACTACTCTGCATAAGCAGCTGATATTACCTATGCCTCCTTGTCCCTCCTCACTCCTGCCCCAACATGACAGCCACTTGCATGACAATGCACTGGACCTAGAATTTGTAGGAAACCTGGGTTTATATCCTACTTATACCTATGTTTATAACAGCAGCCATCGATGGAAACTGCATTATGAGCCAGCCATTGTGTCAGGAACTTTACATCAATTATCTTATTTAGATAAGACCCAGTTTTACTAATGTAGAAACAGAGTCAGAAACTTCATGTAACTTGCCTGAGGTCACACAGCCTTTCCTGTGCTTTTCCCACTATCCCTTATCTAGTAGAAACTGTTTCTAATTAATACTCAATTTTAAAAAATTCAAAAAATATTTACTCAATTTTATTTCTTTTCCATTGTATTAAATGGCTAAGGCTATGAAAGTACATTCTACCTTTTCAGTGCAAAATATTTTGGCTCTTTTATTGTTAAAATGTGGGCTAGCCCAAGAATTCAAATCATCTGTTTTCTTTTTAGAAAATAAGTTCCAAATTCCTAACAATTGTCTTAAAAACCAACTTGAAACACACCCACTTCTAATGGGAGAGCTGAACAATAGAAATTCAGTTTCCATAGTATTTGAAATAATTTAAAACAGATTCACTTGTCAAGTACTATAATTTTTTTATTTGAGGCTGTGAAAAATTTTATTGCCATAATGTACTGACGCCCTCACAGTCTGGCTTTGCCCTTTCTACTCTATGCATGATAGACTGATAACTACTCATGACATTCACAAAGAGGTTCATCTGCAAAAGTATATAAAACGTCAGCCTCCCGGCCACAGCACATCGAAAAGAGATGACACCATTCATCTCCCTAAAACACGTGCTGAGAGGTGGTTCTAAATGACCACAGATGATATTTTCAGTTAAAGATGCTTTTCTTTAAAATTCTCTCATTTAAAAAAGTAGAATGTGCTGGGTGTACAACTGAATAGGTTCCTTCCAGGCTCCATGGAAAGCCTTTGGCAGATTTTGAAACACTGACATCTCAGCTGTGAAACCACCTCCCATCAGCTGCACTGAAAGATCAGCTTCCGAAAACTAACCTCCAGAGCACTCTTAGTAAACAATGGGCCAGATTTTTTGTCGAGGTAAGTGTCATGTCAATCTAATTCCTATACATGAAAACATCAAAGTTTATTAAGTGTTCTATAGTTAAGCCTTTTGTTTCGTGGAAACCTTTATTTAGTCAAATACCAGTCCCTACCAAATACATAACCCAGTTTTCTTTACTTTTTAAAAATCCAGAAATTTTCACTGAATTTATTTAAAATGTCCTCAAAACATATATTACCCTTTCAACATACATAATTAATTCTCACTAAAAACAAATCACATATATTTTTAGAGTAAAAAATACACCAAGGGTAGGTAGGTCTATTCAAAGACTAATAGACATAACCCCATTGCCAAACCCTGGCCATCCCATGGCCCCCAGGCCCTCACCTTTATGGAGCCTATGAAGGGCTGGGGCTGCCTGCACACTTGTTTGCTGGAGGGCAGAGCCTCTGTTCCCTTTTTCTTTTGGCACCTTTACAAGGCTCTGTATGCACAACATACCCAGCAAGAAAACTGGTTTGAATGGGTGACAAATTCGCATTTATCAAGCACTAATGATATGGCCGGCCCTGTGACATATATGATCTCATTTAGCCCTCAAACCTCTGATGAAAATATCATTATCCTAATTTTACAGATCAAACAATGGAAACGTCAGGTTAAATAATTAGCTTAAGGTCACACTGCTACTTAATAATGGTGGAGTGGAGTCTGAGTGACTTTTCTGCATCTTCCTATACTAAGTATGTACAATCATCTGGAGTTAAAGTACCAATTTCTCAAAATGAGTAATAAGAAATATTGGTACCACTGCCTAAATGGAACACAAGTAACAAAACTTAGTGTTGGTTAAAAAAATCTGGAGTACCTGCAGAGCCATATTTCCTAAATATCTAACTTTAGGGAATCAAGAGGGAGAAAAGGAAACTATTTCTATTACTTTAGAACTTTTCTCCCTGATCTTCAGCCCAGTCATCTGACAAGGTCCCAGTGGGGTTACGTAACCCATTAGTTCTTTTACCCTCTTCCACTCCTGGGCTCAGAGCTTAGCTAGGGCAAGTCACAAGCTTAGGCCATTGGATTGCCTCTGATCATATACCTCAACCCAGAATTCTTTAGCTCTCATAATTCATTTCATAGCATTTATTACCATAACATTAAATTCATATCCAATTATTTACCCATTCTCCAAAATATCAGTTCTACCAACAAAATACTTTCAAATCCATCCCTATTTTCCACTCTCAGTGGCCTAATTTGAATCTTCACCACCTCTTGCTTGAATTATACCAATAATTTATGTAGTCACTTTCATTCTATTGGTTCCCCCTCAAATCGATCTTCCAATTTGGTGCTAGGATAATCTTTCATTCTAATCATATACCTCAACCCAGAATTCCTTATCTCCCATAATTCATTTCATAGCACTTATCACCATAACATAATAATTGCATATGTTATTATTTATAATTATATATCTCAATTATCCTTCTCTCCTCATTAGAATAAGCTCCACAAGGACAGAATCTCTATTGTACTCACTATGATACGTAGCATAGTAACCAGAAATCACTAGTTGCATAAATACCATTGAATAAATTAATTAATTAATGCAAAACAGACATGTAAACTGATCAACCTCAAAATTGCAGGCATCACTGCAGACATCTAAATATTTAAATATCATAATTGCAGACCTTCCCCAATCAAGCTCTAGCTTGACTTTTTACCTAAATCGTTTCTTCAACATTCATTGAGTGTCTATGTGCTGTACATTGTGCTAGGTGTTTAAAATATAGTACTGAATAAGACCATAGTCCCTACCAACATGGAATTCACCATCTATTAGGGGAACAGCATTAAACAATTCATTAGTTATAATTGTGATCAATACTATCAAAAAAAGTATAAGAATCTATGAGAAAATATAATGAAGAATATGAACTGGGAGTACAAGTAAAGCTTTCTTGAAGAACTGACATTTGAAATGAGCGTTGAATAGTAATTAATAAGATATCTATGTTTGTATAGCGATGATAGGGTTAGACCATTCAAGGCAAGAGAAACAGCATAATAATTTTTATTGTTACATCTTCTTACTCTGTGGTAGGCATTCTGCTAGGTGCTCTACATATTTTATTGAACTAAATTTCCCATAACCCTATGAAATGCATGCTATTTTTATCCAAATTATATATATGAGAAAATGAGACACAGTAGGTTAAATGACTTGCTCAAGGTCACAGAGCTAATAAGCTGAAAGACTTTCCTTATCCTCTCAGTAGAACAAACCCATAGGCACCTGTGCACTCTCCCAGGTAATTTTTGTATCCTGTCAGTAACATGTTTGTCTCCCCCAAGAGATTTGACATTTCTAAGGCTAACGCACCTTATCTTATTCATCTTTGTTTGCCACAGTGCCCAGCACAATACCTAGCACACAATAGCCCTCAAGCTTCTAACCAAAGGAAGTTACTGGTAGGAGATGAGAAGAGAGGAAAGTCAAGTCAGAGTGTTGTTCCCCTGACTCCCTCACTGTAATACTGCCTTTACTTAAGGTCTCAGTTACTGTTCTCCACCTACCTCTATGTCTTGTTTGGGCAGCAGAACCAAGCTTTACTAGTATTATCCTTTGTGGTTTCCCTACACTCTGTCCATACTTCTGTCATAGTCACTTTATTAAACTCTCCTCAAATTATTCTAATTTAAGTGTGCCATCTGTTCTCTGCTGGGACCCCCAATATATCGGCCTATTGGTCTGACATGCCTCATGGAAGCAAGGCCATGGAAAGGTGAGATGCAATGATTAGGAACAGGCATAAGGGGAGACTAATGGGAATACTCACAAGGAAAAAATAGGCAAAAGAAGGTGACAAGGACAAAAACCAGAGGGACCATGATTCTGATTATGGCTTCTTGTGTGGTATAGAAAAACTCAAAAACTACACCTAAGGTGGAAACAGTCTCTATCTTCCTTAGTTTGGGTATCATGTTAAATGAGTATTGGAGATTCCCTTTAAAAAAGTCAATTGTAAAGTAAATATATACCTGACATCACTGGAGTAAGCTTTAGGGACCATGCTAATTATAGTGCTGATTGTAGAGAACAACAAGAAAAATCAGAGGCTTCTCTTGTTTTCTTTAAATCTTGCAGATATTCCTTATCTATACTCAGTGTTCCAGCATCCTCAAAGCTCCCATCTTTTTACAACCAGCTCCTTTGTTCTCTGCACACTGTTTAATGATATCCCATCTCCACTAGGACACACAATCAGAGCCTTTATAGAACAGAGGGTCTGCAGCCTTCTTTTAAGACAGTGTGAAAGAACCACTTTAACAAAATAGCTGCCATTTTCCTTCAACTTGTCTCCAGTTTACCAATTGCATACTCACAGCACAATCTATTTCTGCCTTCTGTCTACTGCCAAAGTAACTGAAAAGGCCTTTACGGATAGCTGAAAAAGATACTGTAATTTGATAGTCATCTTTTCCCCTGTTCTAATTATTATTTTAACAGGCTTCTTCTTATTTTAATACATTTTTTTAATAAGGAAATCTTACTTACAAATTTTAATTAGCTTACTGAATATTCACTGCTTTGGAATAAGTAGTTTAATGAGTAAGGAGATCTCAGACTACTAACTAGCCTGGAGTCTCTGAAGTAGCTAGGGGGGAATGATGCAGCCTTAGTGATATAAGCCCTGGCCTGTGCCTTACAAACCAGGACTCTGCAGTTGAGGCCTCAGGGATAGAGGAATCACACTGCCTCTTGCTGGAAAAAAGTAAAAATCCAGTTTATTCCTTTTTATCAAGAACCTCTGTGTAAGAACCTCCAGCCCTCCCGAAGACCCGTGTCTCTTGTCAAATCATTAATTTCTCTGAACATTAGTCTCCTCATCTGTAAGGGTTTTAGGCACTTTTCTTCACAACAGACTATTTATAAAAGTGGGTCTTGTGCACCACTGTAAAGGCTCCAAAATATGTTAGCTGAATAAATGAATGAATGAAAGAATGAATCTTAATGCTGCCAACTAACCTTCTGACCATTTCAGGTTCTCATCTGTTAAAAAAAAAAAGCCAATCTTTTCTTTACAGTATATTTCTTTTTTTTTTTTTAATATATATTTTATTGATTTTTTTACAGAGAGGAAGGGAGAGGGATAGATAGTTAGAAACATCAATGAGAGAGAAACATCGATCAGCTGCCTCCTGCACACCCCCTATTGGGGATGTGTCCGCAACCAAGGTACATGCCCTTGACCAGAATCGAACCTGGGACCCTTCAGTCCGCAGGCCAATGCTCTATCCACTGAGCCAAACCGGTTAGGGCTCTTTACAATATATTTCAATTAGACTAGCAATGAAGAATAAGTTAATATTTTTCATTCTAAAAACTTCTAGCACAGAAAGTACAGCCAAAATTATTTAAATTCAAAAATGGAATCAGGAGAACAATGGAATTTTTGTGACTTGCTAACTTGAATAATCAGTGCAAGTTAGCTCTATTCCAAAAAGTAAAAGCATATTAATATCTGCTCCACTAAGAATATGTGACAACTTAAGTATGATTCTTAGGGCTTATGACATTTGAAATAATTTCTTCTTTTGTGAATTTTCAGGGTGTTATGTAAAAGGGGAACTCCAGCTTAATCAAACCACGCCTTAGGACAGCAGAGATTTCAAATTCTGAGATCTGCTTATAATTCCATGTTAAGGATATTTATCTTTATAATATTATTAGCATAAATTAATGTAGGACTAATAAAAATTGTAAATTTTTACTTATTTATGCCTATTTATATACTATAATGTACAGTAAAATTTTAAAACTACAATATATATTAATATGTCCAAAACCAAACTCCTAATCTTTCTCTCCCCAAAACCTGCTCCTCCCCAAACCTTCCCCAATACATTTCAAGATAATTCCATCCTTCCACTGCTCAGGCCAAAAATTAGTCATCCTTTGCTCTCCTTCTCTTACATCCTAATCTAATCTATCAGAAAACCTCTTGCTATTCCTTCACAATTTTCTGGAGTCCAGCCATCTCTCATCACCTCTACAACATCATCCTGGCCCAAGGCACCAGCCTCTTACTCTGTAATAGGCAGTGGCACTCCACCTGGTGCCTCTGCTTCTCCTTGCTTCCAGGGTCTATTGTTAATATAGCTGCCTTGGTGACCCTGTTAAAACTTAAGTCAGATCATGTGATTCCTCAGTTTTCCTTAAAAGCTCAAGTCATTACCATCCTATATAATAAAAGCCTAATATGCCAAGTACCTGGTTGTCCATTCAACCAATCAAAGCATAATATGCTAAGGATATGCTAAGGCCATTCAACTGCTTGCTATGACGTGCACTGACCACCAGGGGGCAGACAGTCGACCGGTTGACCAGTTGCTATGACCTGCACTGACCACTTGGGTAGGTTAACTTGCTGCTGGGGTCCAGCTGATTGGGACTGAGCGAGATGGGCCGGACACGCCCTGGAGCCCTCCCATGGTTCCTCCCCAGCTGGACAACCTCCGGCGTCCTTCCCAGGCCCCGATCGTGCACCGGTGGGGTCCCTCATGCACTGGGCCTCTCGTGGTCTATAAAACCCTGCATCATTTGGACCTCACATTCTTTTTTGACTTTATCCCCTACTATTTCTACCACCTGCTCAGGCCACTTTTACCTAAGATGTTTGCACTTACTGTTCCTTCTGCCTGAATGTTCTTCACCAATTAGCCACATGGTTTGCTAATTCATCTCCTTCAATCTTTACCAAAAGATGTTATCTCAGGAGGGGCTTTCTTTAATAATCTAATAAAAATTGCACTCCTTGAATTTCCTGTTCCCTTTCCCTTCCTTTATTTTTCTCCATTAACACCTATCACCTTCTAACTTATCATCTCATTTACTTATTTTATCTGTTTATATCCCCTAGGAAAATGTAAGTTCCATGAGGGCATGTTTGTTGTTGCGTAAGTAAGCTTTTTAGTCAAGTAAAAATACATATATACAAAAAAGAAACACACATCATAAATATAGAACTTGATAAATTTACATAAAGTTAATACACCCATGGAATCATTTTTTAGATCAGGAAGCAGTCCCCTTTCCAATCACTATTCTCCTAAGGGTGAATTTCTGGATTTTAAGTTTAACTGTACTTTAGTATGATGTATATTTTAAACAATATTTAAATATATATATACATACTAGAGGCCTTATGCACAAAATTCATGCGGGGAGGGGGGGTCCCCTCAGCCCAGCCTGCACCCTCTCCAATCCGGGACCCCTCGGGGGATGTCCGACTGCGGGTTTAGGCCCAATCCCGCAGTCAGACAACCTTCTCTCTCACAATCTGGGACCACTGGCTCCTAACTGCTTACCTGCCTGCCAGCCTGGTTGCCGCCAACTGACCCCCTGCTGGCCTGGTTGCCCCTCACTGCCCCTCCCCCCCGCCAGCCTGGTTGCAGCAACTGCCCTCCCTGCCAGCCTGGTTGCCCCCCTCTGCTGGCCTGGTTGCCCTTCACTGCCCGCCCTGCTGGCCTGGTCGCCCCATGCAGTCTACTGTTCAGTCGTTTGGTCGTCCCTCACTAACCCCCCCGCCTGCCTTGTCACTCCACGCAGCCTGCTGTTTGGTCGTTACTGTGAGGGCGTCCTGACCAATTTGCATATTACCCTTTTATTAGTGTTTGTGTGTGTGTGTGTGTGTGTGTGTGTGTGTGTGTGTGTGTATGAAAGTAGATAACATGTCAGGTCTAGAACATTTTCTGCTTTAACTTCTAAACAATTTAAACAAAAGGACACTAATTTATAAGGCTAGTAACTGATGCCTTCAAGAGTTAAAATGACAACATCATTGTTCCCATTTCAGTGATGTAGGGTAAAGTTGTTGTTGAGGGGAAATTAACTTTTTAGGCAGGAAAAGGGTAAAAAGGAGAAGAAATAGCCAGAATTTAAACTGATTATTGAAATTCTGCATTTGAAAGGCTGACCTGGGAGAAATAAGACTAGGGACTGCTTTTGGACAGAGCAATATATCTGTGTCTATGCTATTTCTACCACTAAAGCAACTACTAAAAAAACTTCAAAACCTAACAAAGTCATTTTTCTATAGAAAACAAGTGAAATGACTAAGTAATTAATTTAGTAATTAACTAAGTAAGTTGTTTATTAAAATCACTGGTACTAGTAAATGGGTTCCTATCCTACTTTATTTTTTTTTTTATTATTTTTTTTAATATATATATTTTATTGATTTTACAGAGAGGAAGGGAGAGGGATAGAGAGAAACATCGATGAGAGAGAAACACCGATCAGCCGCCTCTCGCACACCTCCCACTGGGGATGTGCCCGCAACCAAGGCACATGCCCTTGACCGGAATCGAACCTGGGACCTCTCAGTCGGCAAGCCGACGCTCTATCCACTGAGCCAAACCGGCTAGGGCTCCTATCCTACTTTAGAAGGCAAGCAAAACCTCCCTAGTTTAGAATAGTCAGAGGAAACTTTTCTCTCACTTATTACACAGCAGTATGTTAAGCAAACCCTACATGGCACACAAAATGCTAATACTGCAACTAGTGAAAAACCAGGAGCATATTGGTTTTTGAAAAACGTGTATGATCTATGTTATTTTCCAATGGTAAATATGTTATAGAAATAAAAAAGAAAAGAAGAGGAACCACAAAAACACATTATTTTAAATTGGACCTGCAAACATTAGAATTCTAAGTCAGAATGCTGTTATGAGAGCCAGAAAACCAGGCTTGGCATCATCAGCTGGTGTTCAGCATGAGCCCAATCCTTTCACTAATGTTTGGGGAAATGCACACACTCCAGAAAACACCACTTGACATAAATGCACTTTTAATTTCACCTGCCCTGTCTAATCCAGCAAATTATATTGTTCCTTAGTATTTCAAGTGGCAATGAGTACTACATAACCCAGATAGTAACCCTATCTAATAAAGAGGGAATATGCTAATTGACCATCACTCCGTCACAAAGATGGCTGCACCCACAGCTGAGGCCAAGTTCCCATAAGGAGGCTTAATAAGCAATCAGCAGGGACCTGACAGGGGACCTCAGGCTGTGCCCCTCACCTGGCAGGGCTTGACAGGGGATCTCAGGCTGTGACCCCCACCTGGTGGGGCTTGATGGAGAACCTCAAGGCACGCCCTCCGCCCCCGTCTGGGCTGGGGGCCTCAGGCCACGCCCCCCGTCCTGGCGCCGGGCCAGGGGACCTGAGGCTATGCCCCCTGCCTGGCAGGGCTTGACAAGGGTGGGACTGGCTGGGTCTGGATCTAGCCCTATGGAGGGGGGCGGGGTGGTGGTGGCCAGGTCTGGGTCTCACGCGATTTTGAGGTTCATGTGGGTGGGCGGGAACTTGACTCTGGGTCCCGTGGTGTGCCCCAGACTCTGACAGGAGGAAGGTTTTCATATACATTTTACTAATTTTCTTTCATCTCTGACACTTCTATTATATAAAAAGGGCAAATAGCAATATTAAATTATTTCCTCTAATTAATCCCCTTTTAATGTGCACAAATTTCGTGAACCAGGTCACTAGTGTTTTATGAAATGCATGTTTTTACAAGCTGGTGACTTAAATTGACTATATTCCATTTCAAAGTGAGGACGACCTCCCCCTCCAAAAGAAAAAATGAAGGAATACCACTATTTCATAGGACAATGACAATAACTATAAATAAAATCTTAATTATAAATCTAAGTTTGCTCTAAAGGTTCTATGGAAACTAATGCCAATACAAGGGCTGGATAACATCTTCAACCCAGCCCCTATTCCCTCAAACAACACTGACTTTCATTGGAATGTGAAGGGGATCTTTAGTATCCTGCACTTCAGATGCATATGCATGGAATAAAGAAATAATATTCAAATGAAAATCTACAAGCATCAATATGGAATAGTTAAGTAAAACTGTATTTTCAAGCCAATACCAATTGGATATACTTATTTTTAAAGGAAGTACAGTTGTTTATTTGTTGCCAATCCTCAATCTAAATATCAGTATACCTGTTTAAAATGAAATGTATTTTTGTTAGATGATGACAACTAACTTCAGGCTTCAATTTATTAAAAATAGGCCTTTAAAACAAAATACAAAACAGTGACAGGAATGAACTTAATTTTTCTACTTAATGGATAACAAGGAAGCACAGAAATCTTTGGGACCCAAATATCATAATAGCAAGGTTATCAAGAAAGGACTTGGTGAATTCCTCAAAGCTTTCACCAAAGAGTTATATTAAACTAGTGTCCCAGGGCATGGATTCATGCACATTGAAAGGAAATTAATTAGAAGAAATATTTTAATATTGCTATTCGCCCTTTCTCTATAATAGAAGTGTCAATTGATCGACAATGACAGATCGAAACACAAGCGTGCGATTGGCGCCAGCGAGAGCTTTCTATGTATCGGGCATGCGTGAGTCAACTTAGCCTTTTTTATATATAGAATAAACTTGCTTAATTAGAACTGCTTTCTGATGTAGCTAAACTTTTTCTAGCCCAGTGAAGCACCCCAACTTCTCTTTCAGGTAATTGTCAGCAACACAGCAGTAAATATCAACACGAAGTAGATTATTATTGTAGATCACACAGGGAGAACAAAGGGTAAAATATTTAACTGTAGCAGTGTTTGACTATATTCTGCACAGTGAGAAAACCTGAAGTTATTTTCAAGTTCCACCATTTCTTACTTCTTTTGAGTCAGTTTCTAAACTTTCTAAATCTCTGTTTTCTGGTTAATGAAAAGAAAATAGGATTCCACCAAGTCTCCTATCTTCCTACTCCAGGACTTCTGTGAGAATCAAATGAGATGAGGCATGTGAAAACGCTTCACGAACATTTGGTTAAACTGTAAAATGTTTGCACCTGGCTATAAAGCAAGTTGGGTTCCTGGGCTGAAGAAACTCCAAGGAGTCTAGTCGCTAGGGAGAGGAAGCCAGGTGTTGCTACGTGATGTCATTACCTGGCACCCACAGCGACTGTTTTCAGGTTGGGCTGTGGGCCGCATTTTGCGCCATGGGGTCTTGGCAGCGTTGGCTGTGATTTGGTAGGGTGTTGCTCTGGGGTAGTGGCAGGGCTTGTGTCCCACTTAGGGGAAGCCTAGTGTTGGTTTGTTGGCACCAGGTCCGTGGTGCCGTTTATTTTTAAATGGCCAGTGTGCATCATGGCAGCTCCTGTGTTGAGCATCTGCCCCCTGGTGGTCAGTGCACATCATAAGCTACTGGTTGAACGGACAGACACTTAGCCTTTTATATATGTGTGTGTGTATGTGTGTGTGTGTGTGTGTGTGTGTATATATATATATATATATTTCTTTTCAGCAACAAATAAATTGGTTTCTCACTGGGGGAAGCCTCAGCCAGTCATCCAAATTAGGAAAAGGAGGATTACATGCCACTAAACTATCTCTTCCCACGGCATGTTTATGTCCTTTTTATCGAAGATTTACACTAGGGTGGCGGGTGACTATCTTCTCTCCTTGCCACTTAAGGTTTTAAAAAAATTTATCTAAACTTAAAAGCTTAAATAAAAATGTGGAAATATATTATGTTTTCTTTATGTCTTCTCTGATGATGGAACACATGGATATGTAATTTGGCGAGAATGCTCTGAGGAAAGAACAGGGTTTGTATATTACTGGGGAAACAAGACAGACCAATGGAGTCCTCACTCACCTGGGACACTGTGATGCTGCATTTCTTGGCCAGCTCCTCTTTGGCTTCTTCACTGGGGTAGGGGTTGCTGAGGTGTGAGTAAAAATATTCATTCAAGATTTCTGTGGCTTGTTTACTGAAGTTACGCCTTTTTCGTCTATGACAAAAAAACAAAAAGAACTGTAGTTATAATCAGCACTAACCAAAGAGAGATACATTAATTAGGATCATACCAAAAAAAAAGTAGACTTCTATTTTTAAACATTCTTGGGGTCTAATTTATCAATATGGTATTATAAATTACACTCTTGGCATCAACCAAAGCACTAGAGCCAATGCATCTTAAGATTTAGAACAGGGGTGGGCAAACTTTTTGACTCGAGGGCCACAATGGGTTCTTAAACTGGACCGGAGGGCCGGAACAAAAGCATGGATGGAGTGTTTGTGTGAACTAATATAAATTCAAAGTAAAGGAGCGGAGGGGAGAGCAGGAGAACCCTCCGCTCTTTCGGCTCCGCGGGCCAGATAGAACAGCCGAATGGGCCGGATCCAACCCGCGGGCCGTAGTTTGCCCACGGCTGATTTAGAATCACTAAGAAAAATACTAAAATGGGGAAGCACTATTAATTTCATTCTTTAATTTATTCAACAAATATTTACTAAGGATCTAATGTGTTCTAGATACTTAATAAAGATTCAGTTGGAACAAAACAGATAATATCTACCAGAGAGTTTACAGGAGATTGGAGGGTTAAGGTGAAAAGTAGAAAGTTAGGGGAAAGATATTAGACAAGTATCACAGAAATAAATAGTTACAAATTGTGGTGACCATATCAAGTACGATGAAGGGAAAGTATAAGATATAATGAGAGTGTATCAGAGGGGAACCTAACAGATTATAGTGTCAGGAAAGGTTTCCTTGAAGGAGTGACATTTAATCTGAGACCTGGAGAATGTGCAGGAGTCAGTCAAAGAACAGAGGGAGGAGGAATGAGTAGAGAAAATGGTCCTGTAACCAAAAAGAGGGTGAAAAGTCCAAAGGGCTAAAGAAATCTGGATCACAGTAAAAATTAGAATATGTGTGAGATGAATCTGGAAGGATAGGCAGGGGCCAGATTATTCAGGCTTAGTGAGCCCCATAAGAATTTTTGGTGGCAGTTTTTAAGTTATTCTTGTTTAAAATCAGTACTTTTTAATGGAAACAACATGACCAAAAATCTGTCACAGAATTTTGAGACTCATTAAAATAACGAAGTTTAATGAGAAAAAAAATTATTTTTTGTTTTTATTTTACTATGAGGAAGCTACTAAAGATTTTATATCTTTTAAAAAAAATATTTGTTCTGACTGCTAAGAATAGTGGGAGGAGGACATGAAAGGAAACACAGATATATTTAAGGAGACAACTGCAATGGTCAAATTGAGAGATGATGGTAACAGCATAAGGTAAGAGTAATGGAAATAAAAAGATTCAAGCTCTATTTGAAAGGTAAAAGCAATAGGACTTGATGATGACTTGGGAGGGGAAAATGGGTGGAGAAAACAGAAAAGGAAAGTAAGGAAAAAAATACACCAGGGGTTTCTAGATTTGTCTGTTTAAGAAACTGCGTGGACTAAGGTAAGATTTGCTCTAAGAGAAACACTAGGGGAGGAAAATATTTCTTTACTGGGAGAGGGGTGGCAGAGTGTCAGGAGGTCAAGTATTTATTAACAATTTACATCAAATAGCAAAAATGCCATTTGTTACTAAGTTTTTAAAGAATTCTAGCCTGAAAATTAGCATTTGTCAGACTTCACCTTAAATCAGATTCTCTAATAACTGAAATATACTTTCCCCAAATAACTTCCTTCCAAATAATCTTAATGATCTTCTCACTTGTGATATCCTACACTTAGAAGAGTCAGTAGGCAGTTGTAAATGTGTAGACCCTTATGAGATCCTTCTAGTTACAATGATGCCGCTAACATGGGATGTTAAGCGTGTCATCTGTGGCTCAACATCAAGGAAGAGTCCAGGGAGCAAGAAATCTAGGACTGATCCAAATATCTCAAGTTATCAAACCTACAATTTATTTCAAAATTGTGGAAGGTTAAACCACTGTTTCCTAAGGGATGAAGAAGAGAATCAAGATCTATTTGGGGATTAAAATCAACAGGATTCGCTGATGAATGGATGGGGAGATGGTAAGGGAAGACAGAGAAGGGGAGGAAGATATATACCAAGAACAGCAATTAGCATTTTTGCAGGAGTCATGCATGGCTTGAAAAGAAAACAAAGCCCTGACCTGGCGGTTCTCTGAGGCACACTCTGAGTAGGTGGTTTGGTGAGTAGGGTGGAAAGCATCTAGAATAAGTGCTGAAACTGTCAAGCCTACCATAGCTACCTGGTCCACAGATAACGCTTACTGAGAAGAAGGGACCAAAGGTGATAAAGGGATTTGCTAAACTAGGAGTGAATGGTAGTTAAATTAGGTGGCAGATGTTCCTTATCTGGCTCTAAGGAAGAGCTCTGGCATGAAGAACCATTCCACACACCTTGTTTTCCAGTTGAGAAGCTAACTTAGTTATTTTCTCTAATACTGTAAAATTTGGATGATAATTATCACCTGTCAGATTCCAAGGATGAAAAAGCCAAATGAAATAGAAACTCCTTTCCAAAGCTGAAGATTGATCACAAGCTTTAGCAATGCTCAAGAGGCAACCCTGCAGAGGCAGCATGCAGTAGCAACTTGACAGTTCTTTTATTCTGTCACCTGGTAGGTCAGACACACCACATACAACTTATCACCTAATTCCTGTGAAACTTGGCGAAAGCTTCAGGTAAAAGGGAAATTTTCATCCTTACAGGAGAAACTCATAGGCTTTCTTACTTGATTTGGAAAAACAGACTTTGGGGCTTTGTGGTCACCTTTATTAACTAAAATACCACTTCCTTCTTAGGAGCATCAGTATTTCCAACTATTTTCTTATAAAACAAGCCTTTGTTAAAACAGAGTTACAGACTGAAAGTTATCCTTAAAAATACTTTTTAGTATCAGATTTCAAAGGCTACATATTCTAAGTATTAGGAGCAGCACTAATCCTATTTCCGGAGTCACCAAATTGGAAGCTAATACACTACCACTCCCAGATAAGAGGCTTGACAGCACAGACACCCTGAGGCGAATTACCTGTCCATTGTAGAGAAGAGCTCTTACAGCCAAATTAACAAAGTATCTAAAACCAGCCAACCATTTTATAGGAAATAATATACAAGGAGTAAAAAGGAAGGAGTGGAGAAAAGCCACGCAATAGGTTTGTGGCCTTACATACCTGGCATCAAGGAACCTTGATCTTAAAATCATAACTGCTTCACAAGTGCTTTGTTTGAGCTGCATCTGAATGGAACTAAATTTTCGATGGATGATGCCCACCATTCTTTCAATCTCTTTTGGGGAAATGGGACGTGTTCTACTCTGCTCTCGGAGAAGGTTCATCACATGTGTAGTGAATTCATTACATGCCTGTAAGGGAGGAAAAATAACTCTTTAGAAATCTGGTATTTTATATGATCACACCCAGACATTAACTCATCTGAATTTCTACCTCATTTGCAGTTGCCAATGGCATGATGCAGTGGGTAGGGTAAGATGAAAACTAAGACACTGGTGAAATGGCAGTGGTAGTTAGCGCAACAAGAATTCTGAAAATGAATGGCCAGACATGCAAGGGAGACACTGCACTCAACTGCCCTTCCCACTAACCCTTGTCCCAGTTCCAAAATGAGGTGTTCCCAGTGGGGGGATGCTCTCTACTAACTCTTACCGATAAATGTAAATATGTTTATTGTTAATACTAAGCACCTTCTAATTTCATTGAGATTTTACATTTATTCAACAAATGTTTACTGAAGGACTATGAAGTTCAAACTCTTCTAAGTGCTATTAAGGGACACAGACATGAGCAAGATATAGACCTGGCCTTCAATGTGATAAAATATATAACAAAACTAATTTTCAAACAAGGCAGTCTGTGCAAAGTGTCACAGGGAGCTAGGAATATGTGCTTCCTAAGTTCAAAGGAGGGAATGTTCTCATCTGGAGGCAGCGATCATGGCAGGCTGCATGGCACAAGTGACACTGGGGCTTTAAAGAACGGGTAGGATTTTTGAAAGGTAGATAAAGATAGAAATCAGGAGGAATTCCAGGTACAAGGAAAACTGGACATAATAGTATGTGGCAAGTTCAGAGGAACTGAGAAACTATGTAGAGAAGAAGGGATTCAGGTTTGTGATAGCATTTAAAGGCCTTGAATGACAAGCATGTCAATGTCCTAGTATAATTTAGCTGTGGTGTAGGCCCTATTAGTGGACATGAGCCATCCCTGGAAGATGGGCAAGGCAGCTCAATTCTTCTGGCGAGAGGCAAATCCTGATCTGATTTGGGTTTTAACCAATGAGGTTTTAGTTAACAATCCTCAGCCCCCATCTCTATCAGTTCACCTACACTGAAAGCCAGTACTGCCTGGGTAAATAAAGCATCAGTCCTTGAATAAAAAGAACATCTTCTGGCATTTTTGTTAAAAGAATTCTGCTGCATCTTATTGCACAGATGCCCCAGGTAGGGCAAGCAGACAGAACAATCATTGATCACAGCAAGACACATTTTGAAGCTATAATAATGTCCACTTCCCTACAGATACCCTGAACATTGTTCATATCCAGCACATGATGGTTTCTCTAACTGCTCATTAGAGAACTAACCTTTCAAGTACACCGAGTGTTTCAATTTCTCTAAGCTTTTACAAGGCTTTTCTATAAATATTTCTAAAGTAAGGTAAAAAGAGTCTTGCTTACCAGTTAAAGTTTTTCATATGTTTTACGTCTTAAGAAATGTAAAATTCCTTGTGAGTAGTGGCATCATGCTATACTTATGGAAATCTTCAGAGTGTAGAATTGTGTAATATACACAGTAGGCATCCAATAAACATCTATTGATTGGTGGGTTTTTGTATTACAATTCAAGAATAATGTTAATAGCCTTAAATATATTATCCCTGAAATATAAGAGAATAGTTCTTAACCTGCAGTCCATGGAGAAGTTTAGAATGTCCATGACTCCCTGAAATCATATACAAGTTGTATGCACATGTGTATTTCCTGAAGGGACAATATGTGGAGTTTCTGCTTGTTTTCATTTTGGATTCTTAGACAGTCTAACTAAAAAAGGCTAGGAATTATTGTCCTAGATTATGACAAAATTATATGAAGGAACTTTGCAACTCTAAAACCAGAAGTTCTTTCCATCTTTAAGGAAACCAAAATAAAAGTAAATTTAAGATTTTCCCTGTTCTACTGTCATTGTAAATGATCTTATGCAGAGCTAAAAAGAAGTGGTTGCGCTGCCAAGAAATATGTCTATTTTTTTCTTGCACTTGCCCTAAAGAGATGTTCATATAATTTCACAATTATATAATTTGAGAAACTCCAGCCCTTAGTTTTATCATCAGTAAAATGAAGAAAATTAAACTAGAACTGTTTCTCCAAACTGGGAAATGTTCTATACTTCTATAGCTAGTTCCAGAAAATGTTCATATATGGCCAATAATACAATATGTTTGGGTAATCAATGTTAAGCAATATTTTAAAAGGCTCTTTTTTATTTTTGCAGGACTCCTCAGTACTTCTATAGTGCCAATTGCATAGTAAATCTTCAAAGGGGAATGGTATATCCAACTTTTCCCAAGTAAATATGATCACAAAACCTCTATTCTCTGGAGTAGTGCTGTCCAACAGAAATATATTAAGACCCACATATAAAATTTTTAAGTTCTCTAAGTAGCCATATTAAAAAGAAAGGGATCAGGTGAAACTAATTTTAACATTTTATTTAACTCAACATATTAAAAATATTAACATTTAAACACATAACTGTAGTAAAAACTTTTAATGAGGCATGCTATATTGTTTTTTCATATACTTTGAAATCTAGTATGTCCTTTACATGTATAATATATCGCGGTTCAGGCTGACCAGATTTCAAGGCTCAATAGCTACATGTGACTAGTGGCAACCACTGGACAGCATTACAGCATCTTGCAGACCAATGTGCTATTAAAAACTCTTCGGAAAACAGTAACCTACGTAATCGTTGATGTTTCTTTTTTCACTTGTCATTACCATGCATTCATATAAATACACATACACGAAAAACAGATTCACTTAGGAATGTCCTTAATGAAGCAAGAGAAGTTATTTGTTTTATTGTATCTCAACACTTGACTAAGTCTTTAATATTCTGTGTGACAAATGGGAAGCACACAAAAAGTACTTCTCTGCATATGGATGGATAGTTATCCCAAGAAAAAGCACTTGTGTGATTAAGTTGTGAGTAAAACTGCTTTTTTTTTTTTCATGGAACACTATTATTTGAAAGCAAAATAGACATATTATGATTATTCAGACTTGGGTGTTAGGCAGATGTTTTCTCAAAAATGAACCCAGTGAGCCTTTCATGTCAAACAGCTGATAGTAGTTGTGCCAGCGGTGAAATTTGAGTTTTGAAGTTAGTATTATAACTTTAAAAGATCTACACCCACCACTGTGAGCCTGACAGTTTCCCATTAGACTTTCTGATAGTTTGGTACTGATTCCCAATGTGCCATTGACGGAATCGAAATGGCAACATTTTGGTGCATGGGACGATGCACCAAAAGATTGCAGGCTCGATCCCTGGTAGGGGGCATGCAGGAGGCAGTCAATGGATGTTACACTTTCATATCAATGTTTCTCTCCCCCCACCTTCCTCTCTCTGAAAATCAATAAACTATTGTGTGTTTTTTTTAAGGCTACTAATATATTCCTCCCTTTTCCAGTGACATATCTGTGTGAGGCCAGATGTTCTTCATATAATGTTCTTCTTTAACCACATGACTGACTGCAGAAGTACACATGAGAATCCAGGTGACTTCTATGAAGTCCAACACCAAAGAATTTTGCAAAAATGTAAAAAACGTGCCATTCTTCTCACTAAAGTTTGCGTGTGTTTTTTTTTTGGGGGGGGGGTGCTTTAAAAAATGTTATTTAAGTTAACATAATAGCTTATTATTGTTATTTTTAAATTAATAAATACTTCTAATTTCTAGTATAATAAATATTGATAGATGTAACCAACCAAGTGAAAGCTCTTAAGGGGGTCTCCAATACTTTTTAAGAATCTAAGTCCTAAGACCAAAAAGTTTGAGAACTGCTGTACTAGACTATGGAAGCGTTTCTTATTTGTACATATAACACTACTAATTCCTACAAACTAGCTCACACATTATGGTAACAGACATCTATGACATGGCGTATGTCTTGATAAATAATTCAAGACTCGTGAATGATACTTGCAATGTTAGCTCTCTTAGTATTTCACTGGCTGTATTTTAATGTCTCCAGAATGAATCAATGTTTGCCTACGGTTTGTAAGAAGCAGTCAAAGGCTCATGTGGACAACAACAAAAAACAGGTTAAGAGTAAAAAGTTTCTGCTTGTAAGAACTCATAATTTTCTAAAACATTTGCTGAATGTTTCACAACTTATTAAGTGAAGTCATCTATGAATGCAAATGCTGATTAGCAATTTGGCAATAGCCCAACATTCACAGAATTCACATAGCTTTTCTTTAAACCAGTAGTTCATACATGATTAATTAGAACATCTCATTTATGTAGTGTGCACTTTAGCTCATTACTCTAAGTAAAATTCGTTAAGTATTTACATTTAGATAATTAAAATCTGGGTACACCCTTAAGAAAGATGCATACACTTTAGGCAAAGTGATTTTTTTTTTCCCTTTATGCCAGTGAAAGTAAATTACAGCCTCATTTACAGCCTCATCTGTACCAGTTTCAGAGCACAACACAGTACTGCCTCATTTCCTATTCCTTAAAAGGTAACATTTTAAAAATATAAATGCAGTAAGAATGATCAAATGACTGCAGAGTTTTAAAGGGCCACCCAACCACATATTAGTATCAATGCTGTTTATAATGTGGGATGCTCACTTCAAACATTTATCATATCCACCATGACTATGTTACTAAAATAGACATTGGAGTCCTTGAATTTTCTAATTTAGAGTAATAGCAGAAATCTTTTTTTCTTTTAATCCAGCTGCTGAAAACTATCTAGGATGTATTTTTTGTGTGTATCTTAAAACATACATTGCAATAACATAGTTAAGTGAACATAAAGCACTGAAGGCCTCATGTGAGAAAAATAGTTTCAATCAATTCTTAATCTGAGCCTTTTTGCCATTTGTTCCTTTCTTCTTAAAAATTCAAACCAAATAATAAATGAGAACTTGCAGTATTTTTTCAAAACTGTTTTTAATATTATTTTTACTTAGTAAAACTGTCTTCTCAATATTCATACCTATTTGGTTTACACTCAAAGTTTTCAGTGTTTTGTTGCTTTGTGGTAATGCTAGTTTCAGTTGTGAATTCAATTTCTTGCCTGTGGGTTCAGATCATTTAATATAAAAATGTAAAACCAAACAAAGAGCAAGCACTAATTTTTAGAGCAAGTTTTTAAATGGTTCAGTGATCAAATCTAAAAACTGAATTGGTCTTTTGTAACCATCTAGAGAAGCTAATTGTGGACAACAGATCATAATACCACCTATTGTAAATCCACTTTTCAAGAAAGAATAAATCTCTATTAAAAGTCAATGCCTCTCAAATTTGCATGCATCCATTTTCTAGATGTTTTTATAACTTTACAAGCAACTCTAGTCTAATGTTATAGATTTGTATTTATGAAATGTTTATTATTAAATCAACAAATTCTTCACTTAAAGATTCTTTTGCTAAGCCAACTAGAATGAAACCAGTATGCAAAGATGAAATATCTATTGTACTTCAACACTTCTTACCTAATTACATAGTTTAGGGACCTATCTCATGATAGTTTTGTAAGGATTATATTATATATATATATGTTAAGTTATTTGCATAGAGTCTGGAACATAATTAATACTTAATAAATGACAGTTATTATTGACAATGAAAATGGCAAGTTAATGAAATTCATTTTTGTGTGTGTTAATTCTGTAAGCAAGTCCCTACTCTGATTACTTAACATATAATTCTGCCTTACCATTGCCTGAATACAAACACTGCTTCCAAACAAGTTTAATAAAAAAAAGAGTATTCAAATATAAAACAATTCATTCATTAATCAAGCATATGGTCAAAGATACCTCTGGTACATAGAATCAATAAACTAGAAACGTGGAGGGAAAAAAGTGAGTCCTCAAACACTACTTCCAGTCCAGGAAAAGACCCAGCATGAATACCAACAAGAAGTAGAACCCTTCCCCTGGAACAATGACTAACGAAGCCTTGCTTGGGAAAATAAAATACAAAGTTTACATCAGGTAGTAACCTTTGTCTTTCCTGCTTAACTATTAAAAATAAATAGCAAAATGCGATTAGGAGCTTGCAGGCTAGACAAACTCTAATATAATAACATCAGCATTTTTTAAGCTGATAAAAATAAAATTTCTTTACAAGCAAAGCAGATTTTGCCAAGAGAGGTAAGTACATAATGCTGAGATCCTCAAAGAGCCCAAGGCCATTCCTTTACAATGGTTTAGGTTCCACACTCATTCTCCATTCCCCCAATAATCCTCAGTAATCTGAAAGTCCTCTAGTATCTGAACAATATCTGATTGGTCTTGAGCACATTCAGTGTATATGTTTGGTTCCAATGTTCTACCTGATTTGAGGTGAATTCATTTGACATCTGTGAACTCAGAAAGCAGGTTCCCAGATGCTTGTGGAGGATTGGTACCCTTGCAACACTTTCGCCTTCGGCAAAAATGTATTTCAATATAATTATAGTAGATAGCTTTCAATATGTCATCTCTATTATAGCAGCTATAAATTATGAAGTGAATTGCCTGTGTACAAGCATTTCTTCTGGTACAAGCAAAGGGGAGAGCTGCATAGGGCATGATACATCTTTTCCGTTTTAACTGAGAGCAAATGTCTAAGTCAAATTTCATTTGCAAATACCAATGTGTCCATTTCCCTTTGGTAGAGAGGTGAAGGAACCAAGAAGGCCTGCAATTCTTAAAAACAGGCTTCCCAGAACCCTTGGTTAAAATTTATTAGGAATTCACCTATTCTAATAGTGGGCCTTTAAGCATAAGAGCATATTTGAAAGGTAATGTAAAAGTATTTTTCAAAACTTCTAACTAATTCACGAGAAGACAAATAAGCAATCAGGTTTTTGTCCAACTAAAGAGGGAGGCAATGCACCCAAGACAAGTAGTATGACAGTTGCTGCAAGCTCTGGAAAATTGTCATATTCCTATTTGGTGTCAGGATCACCAAGAGAAAAGTAAAATAGTTTTGTTTCCTTTGGGGGTGGCAATCATATTCAAGAATCTCATTCTAATATATATCCTATTATTTAGACTATATTCTAATATTTAGCCGAATATTTCAAAAGTGTTTATAAGTGAATTTAGATGATTATCACTAAAAATAATTACATCTCAGCCTATGTAATGGAGACATATGATCAAAGGACATTTTATAGAGAAAAAAAAAAAAAAAAAGAGGACAGTATATTAAAGATAGTACCATTCCTAAAACACACATAAAACAGAGCCTTGCAGCTTGGATTTAATTCTGCTCAAACTGTAGCTCTAGTCTGCTTAGCTTTGTAAATGTGGCTATGTTTATAAGGCACTTTAATTTATGGCAGTGGTAGTGTGTGTTAATTTTATGGCAATCTAAATCTAAACAGGCTTCAGATACATTTTCATTACAGCTTCATTGCAAAACACAGTAGAGTGAATAGCTCTAGATTCCAATGTAGTTTATTTCTTTTAATAAAAGACTCAACACAATTTTCGGATGAAGCTTCTGCCTTACTTAACATATATGTTCTTCCTATTTACTAATAAGCTTTCCATCACTCAGAATACCCGTGTTCACTTTCAGGAGGAAAAATATAATTTCTGCAAAGTGATTAGAATAGTTGTCTTTTATTTTTTTCATCTCTACTCTCATCCCATTCCAAATGCAATCCAACATGGGCAAATCAGAAACAAACAAACAAAAAACCAGAATGTACCTGAATTATTTTCCAATTCGACATAAATAGCAGCATAATTCGATGAAAAAGGCTGTCGTATTGTCAGAAACAGATTTCAATGCCTGATTCTAACACTAACTAGATGTATGACACTGGACAAACAACTTAACCTGGGTCTCATTTTCTCATCTGTAAAATGGAAATTATAATACCATCTATTTTAGAAATGTCACCCCTTCATCTCAGTTAGTTCTGCTTAGCCCATAGCAATTTCAAAACATATCCCTGAAAGGTCTACCCCAGATAAGGACCTGTATTTCAAAGATTTAAAAAGAAAAAAGAAAAGTTGACTATCTTATGTTAAAACTCACAGAAGAGCTATACAAGCCATCCCAAAGACAACTCAAGAGAATTAAATGCCACTGATATTTCTAAAATAATTCAGAACCTACAGAAAATTGGTGAGCTAAAATTCTGTCGAATCAGCCAACTAGTCACCATATTCAATCTATTTACTTGTCCTTAATACTGCAATGACTTCACTTATCTATATTTTTTCCTTCTGAAAGTGCTAAAAATGAGAAAGGAAACAGACATCTAAGTAGTTATTAGGCTAATAAATATATCTAATAATAAGGTTCATGACTATATTCTAATACTCATTATTTCCCAATATAATCTTTAATCCAAAAATACTTAGTGTAGATTAATTTATAAATAATTTGTGTGTATATGTGTATTTTCAAAGCACAAAAAAACAAACAAACAAACAAAAAAAACCCTGTGACACTGACTGATTGGTGCCTGCCTCACCCAACTTCCACCAGGGCTACAGGAAGGAAATAAGGACAATGTGAAGAGACATGGCAGGAGACAGTAAGGAATCATCTTAATTCCTCAGCCAAAACAGTAGAGCCATTTGGCCCAATACTATAGATCTTTTCATGCAAGGTGACTGGTGGTGTTTCTTTAGTAAGTACAGATAGATATATTTAACATAAAGTTATGCAATTAGGATATTACTACAAATCAGAGCCATTTCCACTGTTTATGCTCAGGGCAATCTTTTCAACCATGACTTATTTTGTTTACTCTCAATTATTCATATGTCAAATCAGAAAGTTCCATTTTTTTATGTACATACGTAAGATAATTTTTCTAAAATTCTTATTTGCACATCTTCTACTAAAAATTATTCCTATAAATGAGACTATAGAGATGGTTTGAGATCCCAGAAAGTCCTATGCAGAAAAAAAATACATAATAGCTTATAAGATTAATTTATATTGTATTTTAACATAGAACTACATAAATCTTTCTACCCTCCCGAAAAACACATTCACCTCTGGGACAGAATCCAGCATTTGCTTAATACCACCACAGCCAGCATATTAGAGAAGGCAACGAAAAAACTAACATATACAACTGAAACTATACAGGGAACTTAGAAGATAAATCAGTATTAAAACTGACCAGGACTGCCACATTACATTAAAGTGTTTGGACTTTAAGACATATCTGACTACATAGTGAAGTATTTATGGGTGAAATGGTATGGTGTCTAAGACTGCTTTAAAATACCCCACAAAAAAAGGGGGGGGGAGTGAGGGAGAGATAGACAAAAGAAGAATGACAAAATGTTAATATTTATTTATCTGGGCGATAGGTATATCTAGGCAGTTCCTTATTTTAGAACTATAAAACAGCCGATTCACAACTGCTTTTTGACCTAAAAACATGGCAATTTCATAGGATTTGACTTAATAATATTCTCTTTATTTGGTGGTACATTTAAACATTTCCACATAATGTTTTCTTTAATTACCTTCCAGTGAAAATCCCTCAAACTAAGCAGGTTTTTAGGCTTAAACTAACAACTAAAATAAGTTCAAAATGAACCATGAACATTTTACCTTTTTTCATTGAATCTAAGAGTTACTTATTTCCCCCCACATTTTAACATCTCTGAAGTTTGGAACCATTTCACAACCAATGTTATAGTTAAATTGGGCAGTGTTAATTTTTTCTTGTGGTACATAAAGCAATGATACAGCTTAAAAACAAAGTATCTTAGATTCAATGAAATATGGTTAATATAATTGCTGAGAATAGCATTTTTAATCCATACTCTTTAATCAGGAATTTCGCACACAACGGCTGGTATTCCCTGCCCCAGGTTAATTATCTTGGGTGGTCTCCTCAGAGAGACTGGCCAGAACCTGCTTACTTTGTGAAGTTAGCTCCCTCTCCTACAGCCTGGCACAATTCATAAGAATTCCTAGGAGGATTCTGGAACTTACAGCATAGGAGGAAAATCTCACTATGCAGTGCTTCCCTTTAAAAGTGGTCACAGCTTATGAACAAGGCCAGTGCATAAATGTTAATGATACAAAGCTTTAAAGAGCACAAAATGGTGAGTTTAGAGAGGAAGGATGGTTGCAGGTGTGGTAGTAAGGGCACATGAATGTGAGGAATGAATATAACTAAAACAAGTAGATGGGATAAAATAGCTTAGCTTCACCTCTGAAATCTCAAAGGGACTTCGTTTCATGAATCCAACAATTCACTTAGATTTTAGCATTGACCTTATTTATTTTGTTCTTTGTGTTAACACCTACCCCTCACAGCCCTCAGAATTGGTTAGCGCAGTCTAATAGCAGAGCAATAGAGGTTTGTGCAGGACTATGAGAGTGGCGGCTGCTGACCTGTTCATATTTCTCCAGTTCTGTGTGAT
Organism: Plecotus auritus; assembly: GCF_963455305.1. Lineage (NCBI taxonomy): Eukaryota > Metazoa > Chordata > Mammalia > Chiroptera > Vespertilionidae > Plecotus > Plecotus auritus. Next base: position 178,908,633 of record NC_137776.1, on the reverse strand, counting down.
AGATTTGTCTGATCTGGGTCAATTTGGCTCTGTAATCTGAGTGTTCAATAGAGTTATCTGAAGAACCTCCAGAGGCTGCCGCGGCTGCAGCTGCTGCCGCCGATCCCCCACCTTTCTCAGGACCTGAAACCCCTTCTGCCAAAAGCATATTGTCCAGTCTCATTAGCTGGGGATCGGGAGGGTCCTCCTCCTGGGCTCCTCTGATGCTGAGACCTTCAAGGAGAGAGAGACAGAGAGAGAATAAGCGAGAAACAGGACAAACAGTGTATTTTATTTATTTGAGAAAATGTTCAAACAACATCAGTGTACTATAATTTATGGAGAATTTCATTGTTCACATTTTATCAATAAGCCTAAGTATGGAAATTCTTTTCAAGATAATATTTACATGCATCCCAAAATTTCTAAGGTCACCCCTTCTCAATTTATCCCAGATTGGATCCTATGGACCCTTAAAAAAAGGTAGCCTTGAATTCCTGACATCCAATCTTCCCAAATTTAGGTGATTTAAGTATAAAATGGGAAGAGGTTTAAAAATTTGGGATTTTGAGAAAGAAAAAACATCATCCAAGGATATAAAACAAACCCAATGAAAGAAATGTGGTTGCTCTGTTTCTCTATACAGCTAGAATAACAGGTTTTAAAATCTCATAGAATAATTAATTCACAAGCTATACCCAAAAATTAAAAAATAAGCAGGATCAGATGGGCTTCTCCATTATGTAATTTCAGGGGGAAGAAGAGAAATACATACATGATGAGGTAATTAGCTATGCTTTATAAATATATATTATTAAATGCCTTGTTTAAACAATTGCCAACAAACTATAAAACCAGGACACTAATAAATACAGTATTAAAAATGTACCATCAACATGGCAATGCGGTGCCGGGCACAATAGTCTCAATCTAATTTTGCTTTTATATAAAGAACTTCCTAAGTGATGCCCAGTCAGCACCTCATCTGAGTACTATAGATCACAGCTGACAATTCGTAGGTTTAATCAGGTCACACAGGCTTTCTGCCAAGATGTTTTCAACAACACAGAAGACAAAGTTTTAAAATAATTATCGTGGTATAAAAAAGCACTGGAGTCATGACAGCTCAAAATCACATTTTCATTAATGTGTAACATAATCTAAAATATCCCAGCCCAATTAACCTCTGGAAACCTGTTTAAAAGCAGGCTCTTCACACAAGGCATCCTGGGGAAGGCGGGGAAGGAAGTTGGCATCTTGTCTGCATTTGGATTCTGCCTTTTGCTTCTGTGCCTGTTTATCCACAGTGGTGCACACGCTGTGGCTGGTGTAACTTACATGACAGTAACATCTATAAGCTGCCAAGTACTGAACTGAGCACCCGCTCTGCGATTTTATGCACTAAGCTAAAACTATCATCAATTCTTTAAAGAACAGATTTCATTCCTAGATGTCCTGAATTACACCCACAGCAGGAGAGAGCTCTTGGTTGTCTTAACTCAAATGAACAACTTTAATTTCTTCCCTCAAAACACTTTAAAGCTGTCACTTTCATTTAAAAATATACTTCAGAATAATTTCAACTGGGTAATAAAACTAACTCAAAATAATTTAAAATTATGTCTGTTGCCTGTAGAGGAAAACAAATAAGGTATGGAAACTATAATATACTAAGACAATAATTCATTTAGGGAACCAAAAAGTTAGGAGCCCCTTAAATAAGATAAAATCAGTATCAGCACATTGCTGATAATTAAAGATAGACAAACATGTATTTGCTATTTCTTCTAGATCTAGAAGAAACTGCCAAATATTGGTTACACTGGTATTTTTAACATCTTTCACTTTCTTTCCTTCTAATTCATTTTATTAGATGGTAAAATCTCCTGGCCTAGACACACTTGTAGTTCCACATACCAAGTTTTTTGTGCCTTTGACATGCCGTGAGGACTCACTGAGCAACCTCTTATCTGACACTTCAGGCTCTGTTTCATTTTATATTATTCATTTGGGAGTTCCTTACATTTCTCCTTTTTAAATTAAACTTTTACTCACATTTTTGTGTTTTTTGGTATACACACACACACACACACACATAATGGTGCTTCTCCTAGAAATGTGTTTCATCTACCTTCAATGTTCCTCGGGTTTCTAGTTTTCCCCTTGTACTTATATTTATTCATCTTTTCTTATGAACATTTGGTGAGGTTCTTTAATAGTAGATCAACATCCATAGACAAAATTTTTACATTTCCCTGAACATGTGTGGCACACAAGAGAAGATGCTCAATGGCTAATACACAAGAAAGCAGGGAGACAGAAGGAAATTCTCAGGAAGAAATGCAAGATACAAATTAATTAGCCATCTATGGCACTTTCATACGTACCTAATATGCATATAAACCAACACCACCATACCAATAGGAAGCAACCCTTAAACTCAATAGTAAACACAAAAAGAATTATAAGTATGTCTTGTAACAAATAATACCTCTTCTAAAATCATAAGTAAATCACTTCAGTGGTTGCTTCAAATACAGGAAGAATGTTTTAATGTAATCCTTCTGCATTTGCTTTATAAATTATGTACATCAAATCTAATCAGAAAAATCATTTCCTGACAAAAAGTTCACACTCCTATAGATGAAAAGTCAGTCACACATGGCTTCCAGTCATAACACCTACTCCCCTAGGCACCTATAAACATTTTAATGAACCTAAGTTTGCAAGGGCCAGAATGAATAGACCTATGTGGTTTTCAAAAGATCTTGATATCTTCAAAATAAAACTTGGGAAAACAATAATTTAAAAATTGGTCATTCTTATTTTTAATCCAAAATGTATACAGGGACATTTATAGAGATTTATAACGCTTTACATCTAGGCTTGGTTATCACAGAATTATAAAGTTTAAAAAAAAAAACACGCCCTATTTGCAATCTACTTATAACCACAACATTCATTTCAGTATCCCTAAGATTTAGACAAATCATACAAACACAGTAAAACATTGTTTAACAATGAACTTGGCTTTGTTATAAGCCCATAGTTTTTGCATATCTTTCAGCAAATCCTAATTAGCTGTCTTTCAACATGCTGTGCACCTGCCCCACAGATAATGGGAAAGAGCATTTGCATAGATGACTGCATTCGGAGGGCAATAAATAAATTACGGGTCAAAATTATTACAAAGCTTCCTACGAATAAACGCATAGTCTTCACAATACTAAGCTGCAGATGTGAAAAGTACCTAAAGCCCACTCAAATGGTATGATTACGGGGCTGTTGGAGTTTAATAATCTGACTTTAATTCAGGCATTTTCAACAGCTCATTAAGGGTTCATTAATATATAGGCAAGCTTTTGAATTATAAATAAG
>NC_137776.1:178842776-178900276 GCF_963455305.1 Plecotus auritus | reverse complement strand
TTTATTAACTATGTGATGGTAGGCAAGTTCTCAAATTCATTCTATATAAATAAAGATACCACCAACTCAAGGAATCATTGTGAGGTTTGAATGCTGTAAAATATGTAAAATGCCTACAACAGTATCTAGCACATAATCATCACTTTAAAAAATAATAGGGGTTATTCCCTTTAAATCACACAGACTAAAATCTGTTTTTATTAAAGTACTACATTTCCTTAAGTCAAAGAACTAGTTACAGAATTTCTTAGTATAACCTGTGAAAATAAAACATTGCCATGAACTTAAAAAAAAGTTCTGCAAACTTAAGATGTAATCTGAAACAAATATGCCCTACAATTAAACCTTTATCTGATTTCTGGTAATATTCATTCACTACATGGTCAAATCTGATCAAGGTTGTGCTTTTAAGAGTTTTCTTAACATTGGTATTTTTATTTACCAAATTTCTTTGCCATAGATTGTGTTGCCATTACTTTGCAACATATTTTAATTGTGTGTAATTTTATTGTTTTTTGCTTTCTCAATTTTTATGACCTAAGTATCTGTTTTCTTCTTTTGCTCTTTACTCTCATATCACTTCCGGTGGCACTCTGATGTTTGCTGATGATAAAACACTCTTGACAGTTGTTCATTAAAAGTGGTCTCTGTCCACACATTTCAAATAAACTTGGAAATCTAGAGAATGGCTACGTGTAGAAGACCACATGGAAATTAAATGGTGCTATGTCTTTTTTTCGAAATAAATAAAAACCTTTTCTTCCTGCTCATTATCATGTTTTAACTGGCTACATGGTATTTTGTTAAAATTAGTCCAAATTAAACCAAAGTTATCCAACTCTCAGTATTTTAGAAATCTTTAAGCAAGTATTTCATTAAAAAATGTATGATTTATTAAAAACTATACATATAATATATATCTGATTTAAAATTTTTGGTCAGAAACTACCAATGGGGAGAAAAATGGTACCACTCCAGAATAATAATTATTTTTTCCTCCATAATTTCTCTAAAATAAAATACTAGACCCAAGTTGAATTTAAAAATACCCAATATACTTAGTTATGTACTTTAAGGTGATCAGCAAATGTCATTCATACATCCTCATCACAGTAGGAATACCGCCCCTATCAAATAATTAATCTCATGCTTATCTTTATTTTCACTTCCTTTCCCTTTGTTGCAGCCATCTTCTTTCCCTTTTCTCTAAAATGTTGAAAAGTGAATATATAAATTACAGTCAGTTGGCTTCGTTATGAATACTAGACATCCACTGGTTCCCTTTTTCCTTTTGTAGGAAGGCATAGCCACTTTGTTTTTGTAAGACCAAAGTATCCTGATGCACAGGCACTGCTCAAAATAGCATGCCAATAAATATGGCATGAGGGTCATTGACATGCTCAGTACATTCCAATGTAATAGCACAGAATAAAGTTTTATCTGTATTATTATAAAGGACACAGACTCAGTTTTATCAAAAAGACTTTGTGAAACATGGCATGATTAGAGGAAGCATCAACTTGACTAGTAATAATAGTACCTAACTCTTAGGATAGGCTAAAATCAAGTACCTTGAGGGGTGCATGGCACATAGGAAGCACTCAATAAACGTGAGGTCTTATTAACTTACCTTTAATATTATACTGAAAATTATTTGGAAGCATTTAATTTCCACAAGCTCTTTGAATTCTCTAGGACCCATTATGAATTTGAGTTTTTGGTTTTCGGTCATTATAGTCTCGTACCTTATCACAGAAAAACATCTTACTTTTAATGATGATTTTATTACTTCAGTGTTGTTTACATCCACCTGGAGTCATCATAGCTGTATTTAATATAAATACAGCATCGAATTAATGACTGAAGATAGCTTTTTCCTCCCCACAGTTTTAGAAATTATTTATTGCAAACACAATTTTCACTTTAAAGGCAAAATAGCTGATAAAAAAAACAACACATTGAAATACATATTATACGGACCCTTTGCCCATATACAGACATCAGCCTTTGGTATTTGCTTTTAGGTAATTAGGTAAAAAAATAAAAACTTAAACTATTATTTTCATCTCCAAAAGAAAAAGTTGAGGTATTTAACAATTGTGTGATCTCCATCCAAAAATGCAATGAACATAGCTTCTTTATTTTCACATAATGTTTGCCTGTACACATCTCTCTTAAGGAGTTTACATTTTGCTGTAAGTATTGTAGATGTTTCGGTCAACAGTGAACTTTAAAAAGGATATTTGTGCTTCTCCTGGTTGTATCACATCCATCACTACTCTCTTCCATTAAAAACCATTAAGTGTCTGAAAAGTAGGACCACCCACATGGCATGCAAAGGACAATGGCAGAGAAGCTTGAAAGCATCTTCCAAGCAGCAAATCACATGAACGAGGCCCCCTATGTTAATAATGTACTTATTTACTTATAAATAATCAAAAAGTATATTCTTACACATATAAATTACAAAAAGCGGCTGGTGTGGCTAATAAAACAAAACATTCTAGTGCAAGCTGATTGCTAATTGTTTCACAAACTATTTTCTAGTGACCTATAAATAAAAGCTTAACTGAAAAAATCAATTTATCTATATATCATTAACTCTTTAAGCAACTAACCTACAGCAAATATAGCTACAGAAATTTTTTATAAACACAGCTTCCCAAAGCATATTCTAGATTTTGAGATCATAGATTAATACTGCTCTGATAAGAATTTAATGGGAGTAAAATTCACTATAAAGTCATATCTCAATCAAGATGGACTTAAACAGCAATTAAATGTAGTATTGCTCATTAGAACAATTTAAAACATTTCCCTCCATCCCAGAAATAATTTTTTTCCAGGTTAAAGGTATTATTGGAAGCATAAAGAATGAGATGGAGAGTACACAAAACAGGCATATAAACAACTAATTAGGAAAGTCAATTGAAAGAAAATGAATATTAAAATCCTTTTGAAAAGCACCATAACATAATTACAATCAGGGTTTTTTCCAGTTATTTAGAGGGAAATGTGTAAATGTACATTTCCCCCTGTGTACTTATGGGGGGAAAAAGTTCATTATTCAACCCACTTTTCTGAAAAGAAAATATGTATGCATTAATATAAATATAAGTATAGATTTATATTAACAGTATACAAATTTCAAAACTGCCAAAAGAAACCCGATTTTGAACTGGGTATTTTAGGTGGTAAACCATGGAAATGTCAACTTTGATTTGAGCTAACAAAAAGGAATTTAGAGGATGGATAAGCTCCAGGACCTTTGAATTAAATGAAAGACCAGAACACTCCACAGAATGTCTGCAATAACAGTCTCTACAGAAAATTATGAGGAACTACATAAATCCACCCTCTTCCTCTTCACACAGGCTCATTAAAGCTGTACTGACTCTCTGGGCAGCTATAATTCTGCTGACTGATACCCTGGAATCACCCTGTCAATACCCAGTGGTGTGCTGCCTCTCCAACTATCTCTGCCCCTAATATTCCTCTCTTTGATGGGATTTGCTGACCTTTAATCTGATGCTAGTTTACTCTCATCACTGAAGTGTAAGTCAGAGAGCAATAAAACGGCAACCTCAGTGATTCAAAAGGGAGAGCTAAAGCCTGCTAACTGTGAATCTAACCTTTCGTAATGGCTCGCTCTTAAAGGAGGAAGCATGGAGTGGAAGGCAGCTAAAACAAACAATGTGTAATGCTGAGAACAAGATTTATTAGAATCCCTTCTGCATGGGTATTAGAAGAGGATACATGGGTATAAACAAGAGATACACAAATATTTGCAAGGGAGACCAAAGTTCTGGTCAGAATAGCCTTCCAAGCCAATACAAATCTCAACAAGAGCTGTGCTATAGAATCAAACAAGGTTAGTTGAACAAAAAAGCCTATGATGACTCCAGGTGGATGTAAACAACACTGAAGTAATAAAATCATCATTAAAAGTAAGATGTTTTTCTGTGATAAGGTACGAGACTATAATGACCGAAAACCAAAAACTCAAATTCATAATGGGTCCTAGAGAATTCAAAGAGCTTGTGGAAATTAAATGCTTCCAAATAATTTTCAGTATAATATTAAAGGTAAGTTAATAAGACCTCACGTTTATTGAGTGCTTCCTATGTGCCATGCACCCCTCAAGGTACTTGATTTTAGCCTATCCTAAGAGTTAGGTACTATTATTACGCCCAGTCTTATTATCATGAAACTGGGGCACAGCATGGTTTGGTTGAAAACCATGTTCATGGTCACACAGCTAGACAGTGAAAAAGCCAAGATTTGAACGGAGGTAGTCTACATTTTGAAAAGTATTTATGAAAAAAAAAACCCAACCTGTATTATTACTCCATGTTTCCACATGGCAACAAATTCTGGCCACTTTGAAATGATTTGAAATTGGCATCCAGTTTTTTATGACTCATCTCCTGAGGTTTCAACAACTTGGCCAACAAGCTTAAAGAGCCATGGACTGAATCACAAGTATTAATTTAATATCAATCAGTGGTGTTAATTGTCGAACAAGGCTACTTTTCACCTGCTTGCACAAAGACTGAATATCTTTCATTATAAATTAATCTGGTAAACAGAAAAAAGAAGAATCTTTCAGTTTGCAAAGCACATGAATCTATATAAAATATATACTAAATGCCAGAGTGTAAACAAAGCGGAAGTTATTGCATAACAAATCTCTTCAATCCTCTTGGGGAAAACAGAGTCTGACAGTATTAGGTTCTAACAGGTGCAGATAGCAGAAGAATTACTATTCATTCTACCCGAAAGAAAAAGGATAATAAAAAGCATAATTTAATTTATAATTTATGTTTACAAGTGTTATTTTTAAGAGTTACAGTCTGCTTTGCAGATTACTTGGTCTGGTTCAAGTTGACATGTTGCATCACAGAACAAGCCTGAAGGGTCTTCACAACATGTACAGTAATTAACACGTCATTAACACATTAACTAATATACATTCAACATCATCATTGTTAATAGCATAAAATTAATTTATTGTACATTGCACATAGCACCCCCGGCACTTTTCAAAATTAATTTGGAAATGCATACTACCAAATATTTTAAAAGGTAGCCATTTATACTGAAATATTTTCACCAATAAACATTTTTATAGTTGTGCTTGTGTGTTGTGTGTGCATTTTTAAAATGAGGCATATTTAGTGATACTACAAATTAAATCTGTATCTGATTCAAGCTGTACTGGTACAAAAATACAAAGAACAAAGACAAGCCTTACCCTGTGAAGGAACTAGTAATACATTAAAAATTTAATACTTGGCAGGTCAAATCTGGATACTCTCTGCTGAAGACAACCAATATTAATGAATCAGACTACAGAGTCATTGTCTGGAATCCCAAAGGAAGCAATAATGCAAGTACAACAAATTCTTAGAAGTGAAAATCCTGCAAGACTACTTAATAGTGTATCACTGGTCAATGCGCTGATCATAAATATGTTAAACCTTATATAGTGTTTTTGAATATGAATGCAAGCTAGATACAATTTTAACTAAACATTTACTCTGATTTCACTTTGAAGTAAGAATCTTTGCATAAATATTTGCCTTGCCGTTAATCCCCCCTCCATATAATAATTTATTTTTTAATACAAAGTTCTGTTTTCTTCTCTACAATAAATCTAAAACAATAGATCTAAAAGATATAATTAAAGCAACTTCTTCAAGAAACAGAAGATTTGGGTTTCTCTAACAAGTACGGTAACACAATTAAAAGAGCTCAGAGTAGTAAACTTATAACAAGAAAAGAGTACAAAAGGATGAGATAAGCAAAATAATCACATTACAGACAGCCTACCAAGTGAACTCAAGTTAATTACTGCCTGGTTATTATTTTAAAAATATTTTTGAAACTGTTATTGGAAGTGAGACCCTCTGGAAAAACATAAATGGGTAGCTGGCTCAATTAACTATAGGGGCCCCACTATGTGCTAAGCACATATTCTTTTCCTTTACTTTATATTCTTTCTGGTTGATCTTTCATTCATTCATACTTTCATTCAACAAACCTCTACTAAGAACCCATTATATGCACAGCACTGTGCTAAAATTTATATATAGCTGGTTCAGCAGAAATTATTGATCACAACTAAGTAACTTCAGACTCCGTTAAGAAACAGCTATTTCAGAAATGCAATTTGAAGGTATAATTGCTAAATTTTAAATCAATTAACATATGTTATCTACTAAAATTAGTTGTACAAAAACATATCCATTTAGTTTTTCATATATAGTCAAGAAGTTCAGATACAGAGTAAATGCCAGCTGGTGAATCTATAAATGCCTTCAAGTAAAAGCATTTATTTAAAAACATGAAACTTACCACTATCTTTCTCTATATTTAAATCACTTTTGTTATTGGCTACTTTAAAATCCCTGTCATTACTGGTGGTAGCAGATAAATATCACATCAATTTGAGATCAGAAAACTAGTGAAAACATTTACTACAAAAAAAAGATGCTAAATTCTATAATTGTAAGTAATATACACACCTGAGTATACATAACTAGGATCAGACTCATTTGTTTTCAGTACATCTCTATACTACTTATTGGAGTGTAAAGCTACCTGTCTATAGAGGCTACACTGTGGGATGGGCTGAAACATCAGCAGTTTGTCCTGGGGTCTTCTACACTACATACAATTATGCTGGGGTCACTTGGGTTATATAGGAAGCCTGAAGTTTTAAATTGTCAATTAGAATATTGTGGCCTGATTTTAACAATACAGCAGTGCTTCTAATGATCTTAAAGGTAATTCACTATTCAGACCCCAAGCAAAAGATGCAAATGTAGCACTGAAAGCTCCTTATTAAATAGCCACAGGCTACATCTCTGTACAATAAGTGGTCCAGGTCTTTTTAGAACATACTAATTAGATGAACAGAGAATCAGAAATATGCAAAACCAGGTCATGCAGCAAAAATGGTGAAGTGCTAAAATAGGGGGGAAGGGGTGGCAGGAGAGAGGGATGAGAAAAACGTACCAAATAACTCCATACCACCATTATTAAAAAATTATCTACAACAAGGAGGAAAAATAAATCATGTCAGGTCACTATTTGACTCAAAACCAAATTAGGGTGGATATTACTATTAAAGTTAAGTTTTAAGTTTATTGTCAGGGATATGCTTAACTGATGATACAATACTATGAATAATACATTAAGCAAAAGCCCAATCTAAAATTAAATTTGCCTTGGGTTATCTCCAAATGTTTACTATAAACATTCAGAATTATTCTGGTTTATAAATGAAAGCTAATATCAAGAAAATATTTTCTGGGGCTTTACTCTTCAACAGTAACATATACAGAGTTGCCTAACCAATAGACCACAGTTTTACAGAATTCAGTGCCCTCAATTCTCAATTACTTCAACACCATAGAAGTTTCTTTTATTAAATAATTTACTGGAGGAAAATAGCCTTTATTGTCAAACTGGGGTGTTTTATTAAATAAGCCATTTCTATTTTAGTTTTGTGTTTTCTTTAAAAAGACAATGTTTTACATAAATTTGAGCACCTACACTAAACAATAAATTGTACTCATTAAAAATATTGCTCTTATCTCATATACTTTAAGCAACATTAACATTCAACATAAAATAACTATAATAGAGACACTCAGAAGGAAATACTAAGTCAACCCACTACAGCTTGAATTTATGAAACTCGGAGCACTAGACTAAGTCCAAGGATCTGAGTTGTCATCTCGTATCTGCTGTATTATTTGGTTGTATGGCCATGGGCAAGTTGCCTCCCAGAGTCTCATTTCCCTATCTGTAAAATGAGAGGACTGGGTTAGATTTTCCATCCGTCCCACTCCTTCAACAAATTCAGATTTTAGTTACAACTCTATGATATTATGATTATAAACTATAAGTGGCCCAATAATTCTAAAATGGGCCCTAAAATTCAAAAGGCCCTTAAACTCATATTATTTACTTTGTAAATCAAATTTGATTCACTATTACACTAAATTTCTGAAACTTAAGTTACATCACATTCTAAAGACGATTATGAATATTTTGCTCTTCTCTGAGTCAGGCCATGCTAGAAAAGTAGGGGGTAGTGGTGGAGAATGAGTGGTGGGAAGATGTCATTATTGAGATCAGTAGAGATTTCAAATGATAAATTTTATTCTAATAATGCAAAAACACTGTTTCAGGACCTCATATCTGTCTTTTTTAGCCAAGAGTCCACACGTCCACACAACTATAGTACAAGAAGGAACCTCATTATCTATTCCATCACACAGGTGACTTGAGGCTCAAGATACAGTTCTTATGGATAGGTAGGCCACAGTAGTTAAAAGACCACATCCATTAAAAAATTATGTATTTTAAAGTGCATTGGGTAGTTCCTCATAAAATGACTGCCATCTGTAAATGAATGATAATTGAAATAAGTCATATTAGTATCTTAATTATAAAATTGACTAAATAATATATTTTAAATTTTACTTAAAACACCCATTCCTTAATTGGGGCTTAGTTAAAGCCAGCTAGTGGTAAATATATATGCACATAGTTTAAGCTCTGTACAGGATTCTATGCAAATGATATTTTTGCCCATGACCAGTATAAACATGTACCTATATGGAAAGCTCCCATAAATGTTGATGCTGTTTCTTACTTTAATCTAGTACTTTTAAATCAGATACCCTCAAATAGTAGTTCTTCCTACATAAACTAGAAGTATAATAAATGTCAGTATGTGCTTTTTTTAGATATCTTGCTAGTATATATAACATTTTAGAAAGGTGTAGGCTCTAATTTGTTGAAGATAATCAGATATTATAAGCCAAAATTGTAGGTAACATCTACCAGAAAGCAAAAATAATAATTTTGAAAATTGAGAAAAGGCTTCATCAATTCATACTTAGACCATTTACCATTCCAAAATGTACTCTATTTTTTTTTGTTATTCTCCATAAAGTCTTGAGTTTGATTGGATAGTATAACAAGCAAAATATCTTATGAATGTTTTCTGCCCTCAAGAAGCTATTCTAAGTGAATTAGTCTTCCACAAATTAATGAATTCATATTTTAAGATGCATTTGCAAAATGTTCCATCATTCCAATGCTAATTTGCAACCTAGTTAAAAAATGTTAGCCTACCAGGAAAAAAATTTTTTAATGGGTAATGAATGTCATGTTTGTGCAGGAAAAAAAAGGACATGTAAATATAAAGCCCATATGTACTGGTTTTGACAAGACAGTGCAGTTAAGTGATTTTATTATGCATATTATTTCAAATATTCAATAGCATTAAGATATACATTTAACTACAGAAACCTTTTAAACAATGATTAAATTTTTAAAATCACATTAAATTACATGTAATTTCTAAAAGTCCATTATAGACGAACAGGAAAGGAAACAGTTAATATACTAATTACAGTAATTAAGAGTTGCCAATTTAATTATAGCTGGGAATATGAATGCTCTAACATTTGTTAGAGTGTAAAAAACAAACCTTTAATGCAGAGATTTTGTTCACAAACATCTAATGGAGACCTCCTCTACCTCACTCTGTGCTTCTCTGCTGACACAATAGCAATGGGTTCAGACTGAAGAACTTGTCAGCAATCAGGCAGGAGGAGGCTAATTAGCTTGCAGGTTAATGAGTGTGATGGCTCTTGACAGCATTTTGTTACAGCCTCTTCTGTATTTAAACAATAAATGATTACTTATATACAGTTGAGACATTCTAACTATAATAGCCAAGCCCACATTTTGTTTTACGAAGATAAAATAAGTTCCTTTGTTTCTAAATTAAAAAAAATATATAAAATTTGCATTAGTTATATGTCTATCACATTCTCACAATATGCTGAAAAGAAAGGTAATAAATGTACTTTACATACAGGTATACCCTTTGGAGCTGAAAACTTCCATTGAAAGGATGATTATTAGGTGACATAACTGGACAACTGAATGATAATTTAAATATGGTAGCTTTTTAGTAATATGCAACAACTTTCCTAAAAATAATTCAAGGAAGAGTTTTGCCATTATTTTTTATTCTAGGTTTCTCTGTGTGATACAGGTATATAAGGCACACACAGAGGAATCCCTTCGCTTACCTTGTTGGTTACTAGGGATTTGAAAACAGGTGGTGAATTAAGAAAACAACTCTATTGAGAGATTAACCCATTTCATCAGTCAGTGGAGAAGGAAATAAGAACATTTTTACAGCATCCCTATAATCCATATATTTAGTGGTAACAGAAATGTCTTAATAAAAGCACTAAGAAAACGAAGTAAGTGAGTACTTTGCAGGATTTTGATTTACTCTATAAAGCAGAGAATATTCAAATCTAAGTAGTCTGATTTTTATTTGCATGAAAGTAAAATGATGTGTCCAAGAAAACCTTATCTGAGAATTAAACTGAACTTTAGCTGCATAATATCAAGGGAGGGTTATTTCAATTTAATATTCAGTGTTCCCTAGAAATTTGAGCACAAACCTGGAAGAAACACCTGCTGAGATTCACACTGCTTTCTAAATTATTTTGCATACATGAAAATATTATTTGTGTTCCTTCTCACTACTATTTGATGAACATTTGAAAATATAAAATAACAATTTCAAATATGTACCTTTCTAATGCTCTTTTTTATGTTTAAGAATAAAAGGTATTATATCCATCACAATTATGGTAGGCAATAAATAATGTACACATCAAGAAGCCTTAGTAGACCTGGGCAGATTTAGTAGCAGAAAGAAGCTAGTGTAAAAACCAAAATAATTTGTTGCAGAGTTAAAAGGTCCAGGTGTAGTGAGTGCCTATAATTTCTAAGGCATGAAAGGAGTAATATAAATTCAAATTCTGTGGTTAGTTTGTCACTTTCCCTTAATTATATTGAATAATAAATTTTGGGGTCAAAATATAAGTACTTGAAAAATTTTCCATCAATCGCATGCTACTTACACATCTGAATTCTCTTACATTATAAACAGTATATGAATATAGGCTTTTCTGTATCATGCATACATTCTTAAATAACAAACACTATTATTAGCTTATAGGTATGTCTTATTACACATAAATGCAGCCTACTACACATTTTGTGATTTACACCTAAGTGGTTAATATAGATCCTTAAGTCCCAAAAGTCACAATGCTGTGCTAAATCTAGATGGGTATGTAAACAAGTTTTCCTAAATTCTAATCCAATTAAATGTTATAGAATCAAAAATTTCCTCCAAATTATGTGATCAATTCCAATCTAGTGACTGGTGGGGTGGGCGGATGGGGACATGGGGCAGGTGGGACAGAGGGGTGACTGACACCTAGCTAAAATCACAACCCATTCTTCCTGCTTAAATGAGAATATTCCTCAGTCTGAAAAATTATTTATAGAGATTTTTTACTACCCTTGTATACTGCAATGTTATTTCCTTTCCCACACACTAGCAAAGTCCATTTTCACAACTGCTATAAAGCGGCATGTTCACAGCTAGTAAAACAACTCAATAAATAGCCTCACGAAGCTATAGCTGTCTCATATCCTTTCCTCAATAAAAACAGAGGTGAACTGCTTATTTTCAGCAGCACACTATAAGAAGACAGAAGCATTATGACTGCTCATACATTCTGACTATCATTTGCCACAAGCTATATCTGTCAGCATTAAATAAAGCTGCATTATAAATGTAAACAAAACACCCACATCTACAAAATGAGCTGTCCACCATTGCTGTAGGCATGAATTGAACCCGCTTATTGACTCAGGTTGCTCTTTTTATTTATTTTTCTACAAAGACATGCATTTACTTTACCCTACAAGCATACTAGATTTCAGAAAGGCAAGAGTCTTGTGCTAGAACAAAAAAGACACATGTTGACAAAGGCATATCTTAATAGGAATAACATTATGTAGGCAAACATGGATCAATTACTTAAAAACTTATTTATTTCCAAATGTTATCCTAGATCAAAACACTAAATTGTAAATAATCTGTGAACCTAGTCCTCTAGATATATGTTTATGAACTATAAGAGGTAATTTACAATCAAATACAGAACTTTAATTTTCAATATCCAATGATAACAAATGAAAGGTATGAAATTATACCCACACAATTGTCCCACTTTCTACACCTTGAGTACACACTAATAAAGTGGGGAGCTAAATATTCAGGGAATTCAATTAGGCGGGGCATAAAATTAATTCAAGTGAAAAAAAGAATTAGTTTCTGAAAAAATAAATATATCACTTGCAAAATGCTTTTTGGACTTTTTCCAGGTGTAAAAGGGTAGCAAATAAAATAAAAGGGTACTAAATGCTTTCTAAGCGTAAAAATATTTTTCCAGGTTTTTGTTTAATTCTTTGGAATTCATAGATAATTATGAATTCAATGCAGTAAGTTTACATTATCACTTAGAACATTTCAAAAAAAGTAAGGAGGAGGCCTTTTCTCTGTACTATTGTCCCATGATAGGACATGAGGCTAGGGAAGTAGACATCCAAGTTATAGATACACTGGATTCCTGGGGGTAAAAATACCTCTCATAATATTCCAACAGGTGTACTGCATGTCAAGATTTTAGCCTATTTCTAGGCTTATTTTGAAAAGGATCATCACTGTGCCAAATCATGACAAATGAAGATATGTTTTGAAGACATTCATTACAGACAGAGCCAGAGTATAAAGCCACCAATACACATGCATCACAGTAAAAATGATATGCAGCATTCCTCCAAACAACCACATGGGACTCTTCTGTATACTTGATCAAATCATTTCTCAATTAGTTTTCTCCACTAAATTGACTGATTGCTTTGGCCTTTTGTAGACAGCGCTATAGAACTAAATTAAAAATAAGCTTATGCAGCCAGGTATATCACCAGATTTGCCCTCCAAAAGAGATATAAAATATGCAGATACCACGTACTCCAAAGAGGTTAGTCTTTGTCACCTGTTGATCCATCAAAGAGTCATTAAAGTCTAAAAGTTTGTACTTTTTAAGTATAAAATAGTCCACAGGTTAAGTCTAGATGTTAAAAGCAAGAAGTAAAATGCAGTGGTTAAAATATTAACACATAATAAAAACAAAATCAGATAAAAACAAACAACAATTTAATAAAATATTAACACATATTGTTAATATTTTATTCTTATGTAGGACGTCATCCTCTATGACAGGAAAAACATAAACGGTCCTTTGCTTCTCACTATTCTGTAGATGGATATTAATTATTACTGCCTTTCCTTTCTGAGATTAGCTTGTTAACAAGAACTACAGGACTGCTTATAGCTGCTATCCATATTGGGTAGGTTGCATCATTGTTGATGGTGTTTACAGGAAAAAAGGGAAATCAGTACAAAGAAATAGTATGGAGTAATTAATGTATTGTAGTGTAATAATTTCCACTTTCTACCTCCATTTAAATAAAATAAAGCTCAGTAATGCCAGCGTAAATCAGGGGGAGCCACAGGGGAGCACAGCAAGGCAAAGACATTAAAGCCAAACCAAAGCCCTTCTTCACCCAACCTACTATTATTATTACTTGTGCAAAGCAAATATTCAGCCTCCAACCCTAAATCATTTCAATTCCTATTTCCAAGTATAATTTAATCTTTTTCAGCGACACTTGATGCTTACTTCATCACAGCATAATGACAGATTAAAAAGTTGTTGAATTAAATATTAAAGAGGACTTCAGGCAGTTCTGCATTTTTTAAGGAATAACACAGATTGGAGATGAAATGAGAAGCCCAAATGCATATTTTATACCAAAAGGAAAGAATACATATATTTTTCCTTCAGGCCACCTACTTTGTAATAAAACACAGGGCAGGTTTTTTATTTAGTGAATAAAAATGTGAAATAGTATTATAAGCTTCATATCACTATAATCTGGCACCATACAATGATGTAAAGTTAATGATAGTAAGTAAGAATATGATTTTTTGTATGAGTATCTTGTTTAAATATTTTTAAAATAAGTATATACATAATTTATCACTTTTGCATTCTGACTTTTAAAATTAACTTATTTAAGGAAATTTATCTCAGATAAAAATTTCACAGATGACAGCATCAAGAGCAAACCATTATGTAAGCGATTTTATGATACAAACTGTTCTGAGTGGGTGGGGGGAAAAACGTTGACCATACTGGTAAGTTCCAATTAAAATGCTGACTGGATTACTAGGCCTAATTTTGAAAGCCCCCATTAGATTCAGGTAAAATTAAAAACTAAATGTATATGACTAGTACTCTAACTCTTCAGTGGATTGTAAAGAGTAAAAAAATAAAATTCTGGATGTTTATACTTAGAAGATATACAAATAATAATACAAAGATAGACACAGTTAAAATTCCAAGAGCCCATGGATCACTACATTTGGTATATGTTTTTAAAGAACAGAGATTTTTTCCCCCTGAGGATCAAAAGAAAACTAATTTTTAAATTCTTTGTTCATTGTTAAATTCAAGCAATTTAATGGAGAAAAAAGGGGCTCCATGAACATTTTATTCTGTTTGTGTAACATCAAATTACAATCTTTTGTACATACATTTTTACACAATGGTTGTATCTGAGTACTTTCATTTTTACCTTTTCATTTCACTTATGTGTTACCAATACTGTCTATTTGAATGAACCACATGAAACTGCCACCTTAAAGTCAAAATGGTCAGACATCAACAATTTCATATGACTTAACATTCATTTTAGAAAGTTGCATCTTTATATATTCCCACTTAAGAGAAAAAGTCATCCACAATAGTATGTTTTAAGCAATCACATGAAGACTTTTAAAATATGTACTATCTACAGGAATCAACATTTTCCTTAGAGGCCAAGGAAGCAAATGACATTTGTTTTTGGAAATAGTTCACTTTTAGAACAAGTACAAGGTACCAATGTCAGAAGAGAGTATTAAATATTTTTAAAGTAATACTTGGGGGGGGGGGGCATCGTAATAGTGTCAACAATAAAGTAAAGAAAAGTAATACTTTCTCTACTTATTCAAAGAAAGAAAGAAAATGATAAAGATACTACACTGACTTCTTCAAAAATTATGACTTTGGCTGGGGTAGACCTAAATGTCAACATGGATGGCAGCTACACATGGCCTGAAAGGATGGCCTAATTCCTTTTGGAAAAATTTTCATGATGGTTGATCCTGGCTAAATATGACACAGAGTTACTCATGAAATGTTGCACATGTAATCCTTTATTTTAAAGAAAAGTACAAAATATGCCCATGGAATTGTTTTTGCAAATCTAAAAAAGGGGCCAAGCTTTTCAAATTATGCTTTTATTTAAAAGATTTTCCAATCTCAGTGTTCTGCTGTTCTACTGACATGGGTATTTGGGCAGTGGTTTCTTCCAAGCATACAATTCTAAGTCCACACAATTAGATGCATGAACTACGCTGTAAAAATACCGCACAATAATCTTTCCAGATACTCTTTAAAAAGAACAGAGGAAGTACATTCATCCTCCCTACAAACGTTTGACTAGAACCAAGAAACTAGGGTAAGAAGTGGGAGTGGGGAGGAGATAGCAGTGAAAGATCGATTTTTCTATGGTTTCCATTTTTAAATTCTAGAAAGAGCAATAACCTTAATTTTCTGGAATCTTTCCCACATAACAATAATGAAGTAATAACTTCCCGTCACCTAGGACATAGTAAATACTCAACAAATGTTTGTACAATTAAATTCCCTGTGGAATTCCCTATGGAATTCAGTCTCCCATTGACAAACAGCCATTAAGTTTGGATGCTTCTGGGCCAATTACGGTGGGGAAACCTCCTGGAAGGTGATCCTATTTATGGTGAGGGGTTAGAGTTGTTTTTTCCTGTTTTTTCTTTTCCAAGATTGTCCTTGTTTTGGAGCTGGTTAAGAATTTTTCCTATAGGTCTAAGACGTTCACATGGTGATTACACCGTCCTCCTATGTTCTCTGAGATACCGGGGTTGGCAGCAGCCCAGATATTTGAAATCAGGGAAATCCAGTCTCTACGGTTGCCCATCCTCAAATCAGGTTTCGGATTTGGATTAGAATGGTACCAACTCTTGCGCTTGGGAGCAGGTGTGACTCCCTGGTGGTGCTGACCCAAGAGCACAAGACCGGCTGCAGCGGATGGCAGGAAGCGCTGGTCTCCCGGCCTGCAGCTCACCCGGGCCAGCCGCCCGGAATGCCGCTGGCGCAGGGGGCGGCTCTGGCCGCAGCGCCACTCTGCCCGCAGCGCCCGGGGCGCGCCCATTGTTCTCTGCGGTGCAGAGCTGCAGCCTGCTCCTGGGCTCTGCTCTCCGCAGAGGAACACCCCCGCCCCTTAGGCTGACAAGGAATTCTCACCGCCTTGACTGCATAATTAATGTAAATGGAGCAGCCTCGGTGACAGTGCGGGTTCCTTGGGTTTACTTTTGTGCGACACTTACACAGGAGTATTAACTAGAGAAAGCAGCATCACAACAGGGGTGGAAATCAGCCTGTCAGGGGCTCATTCCAAATGCCACGGAATGCAGAGCGGCTTCAAGATTGTTTCATCAAGGTGATTGAGAACAAAAACTACTCAGAACAGAGAATTCAGGCTTACACTGAGCTCCCACACATCTGTTATTTACCTCTAGATTCTTTAGGAACAAAACTGCTGCGTGTGTGTGCACAGTCCAGCGAGCCCTGGCTCGGCCTGAGCGTGTGAAGGACGCACCTACTCCACGCGTGTGCAGACGCCCTTCAACAACCCACAGGCAGGGAGGATGAGGCCCGGACCAAATGACGCCTCTCCACGGGTCAGTGAGTTACTCCAAGCAACCAGGGGTAATCGTGGGCGACTCCACACTTAACTGAAATTAAGGCGGACGTCGCTGAAGATGCTGAACCCTTTAACAAGGTGCCCGATTTATATTATTAATATTCCATCTCCAATCAAACTATGTTAGGGGTATTTTGTTGTAATTTGTGGTCACTGATTTTTCCTCCACAACCTGCTGTGGAAGAGAATACTAAGTCAAAATATAGAGTAAATATGCAAAGCATATTTTACACCAAAAAACATTTTATCTTTTAAAATATTTTTTACTTAATATTCATAATCATTCTGAATATCCCATGTTGGATGTATCCTCCTGCCCAAAGGAGCAGAGAATGTGACTTCCCAAGCCTAAATTAGCACAAAATCCTGTGCATATACTTTCAAGGCTATAATTTTTTTTTAGATATCTTTAAAATTAAGAATTTACATCTTGAATATACACATTTCATTACCCAAATTTAGTTAGACTTACAGAAACAGGGTATTATAAATTTACAAATAAATCATCAGTTGCATTAAGGCTCTAAGTGGTTTTACAATGGTAAGTAAACAAATCCAAAACTTTTCTAATCTTTGGTTTTTACACAAATTAGAGAGGAAATGAAATACATTAGAAAAGGAACACTCCACCCCCCTCCACCCCCCCCAAAAAAAATCCTTCAACAAGAAAGAAAGCCTATGTTGCACATTTCAACTTGCCAGTGTATTAAATGTTGTTAGGGAATAAAACAACAACAAAATTGGAATATCAAATCTATGACTCCCAAATAATGCCATCAAATGAGTGAGTGTTTCTGTAAAGCACGTGAGCCACCTCTTCTCTCCTATAACAGTGACTTAATCCTGAATGTTCTCAAAGAATTCTTCCACACAAAGGGGTCAATTGTAGGCCACAGAATAACCTTGTACATATTTGTCTATTAAATGAGAACTAAACCACCTGCATGTCTTTACTGGCTTAATTAAGAAGATAAACACTAACTGAAAAAATACCTTTATCCATTCAATACACTGCATGACAAAAGAGATCAAAATGAACATGCCGATCAAAAGGTTTACTTTAGACAGGAAGCAGCCCGTCAGACCATTATTACAAATTAAAGGTATTACAGTCAAGTCATTTTTAACCTCTTAAAAATGGATAATCCTTTTCTGCACTTTAAATCATTTTTCTCCACAGAAGTAACATTTCTTTATGTCTAAATGCACATATTCCTCCGTCATTCTTCACTTCTCTTACTAGAGATGGTAGAGGTCTAATACTCTCAATTTTAAGTCAATGTTCTCACCAAGTTTGGACTTCTCTCTCTTTAAATGATATAACATTTTTAAAATGTGAACTCACAAACTGATTACGCACAATAATCTTATCTCCTGAATCTCATTTTACTGCACTAAAATTCTTAATGGCATTCTCTAGTTAATAACTTCTATATTAATAGATGCTTCTTTATATCTAGTCACTATGCTTAGTAAATTCACCCTTACTAATAATAACTAAATTAGACTTCTAATTCTGGAACCCTTTACTTTTAAGAACTTAAAATGTCATGTATTAAAATATCAATCTTAATTTTTTTAAAAGGACACCATATTTTGGATCAGTACAATAAAGCATAAACAAAAAAGTCCCTTGAGATACTGGTGTGAAACGTGCAGCTCATTGATTTTGTTCTTGATAATATGCTATTAAATTGGAGAACATGCTGACCTTGAGTGCAAAGGCAGAATTGTGCATATGCAACAGAAAGTTAAAAAAAAACAGCTTCAAAATGACTGTTTAAAACTAGGCTACAAAATCTTAAAATACAGAGAAGCATTCCATAGTTTACTTAAAATTGGCAACCACAATTTAACATGCTATTCTAACAAATGATTAGCATAGCGTGTGCTTTTCTTTAGCCATCAATTATGACACAGGGTAATGCAGGGCACAACTTAAGTGTCAAATTACAATATGCTATACAAAACCACTTTGCAACATAGCCTTCTGTTTGCTTAGCAATTACTACAGAGCACACTGCTTATCATGAAAGGAATTGGTCAGAACTGTTTATAAGAATCACCAGAAATGTTTACATATTTATATTATAAAGAATTAGTTGACAATTTCATAAAATTTCTCTTTAACCTTTAATAAAATGACTGGGTTGTAATTGTGTTGGTTTAAAACTGCATATAACCAAAATGGTCTGGGTATTTTTCTTTTTTAAATAAGACTCACCCGTGGTATGTGACAAAAGTAGAATAGCACTTTTACAAGATTAAAGTATGAAGTCTTTTCACTAATTTGTCCATTAAGAAAATTTAAAACTTTTATTATTTGACTTCTGGAATAGTGAAAATCTAAATTAGTGAAATCTATAATCATTCTGAACAGAGAGCAACATCACCTTATAATTCTCAATAAAACAGACACGGATTTAAGTGCAAAATAAACTAGTAGAATTTTAGAAATGTGGTTCAGATTGTAATTTTCACATGGCAATCACTGTTTCAAATACTTGATCTATCAGCAGTGAAAATGAATAAAGGTTATCTGTCTTAATTGTAGGACCATCCATTAATTCATAAAACTCTTATGTGAATAAATACTTAATGAGAAAAGGGAAAAAAATACACAAAACAGTTTTTATGCTGTTTTTCCCATTCTGCTGCTGTCCTTTCTCCTGCATTTGCCTAAAGGCTCTCAGTAAATTACACTCCCAGTAAATGACTGTAATTTACCCGCTGAATTCCCTTGTTCAGGAAAAGCACAAAAACACATTCCAGCATTTCCACAGCTCAAATCTACTATTCGGGATGTCAAGAACAATCCATGGGCAGTAATTTGAAACTGTTTGAACCTTCAAATGAGGGAAATTAGAAATGTTTTGAGAGTTAAGATTTTTTGTGAAAAGATAAAAACCTGATAAAAATCTCTGTTCTTTTCCTTTCTTCTCCCTCCCATATCAGAAGCAGAGGTCTAAATAAACTATTCCACAGTATGAATAATAGAAGTCAAATTTACATTTACTAGGTTAATTTTTAATGATAATACACACTACATTAATGTTAAAAACAAAGATCCTGCTATGCACTTTTCTATCACAACTCTCTCCCTGTGCACTATCTTCCTGACCATCATCCAAATAACTTCCTCTCGGTACAACTTACAGGTTATAAAGACTAAGGGCCCCAAGGATACCCCCAGTCACCTTTAAAATTATCTGTATAAACAAGAACCAAGACTTTCTATTTGGTTATGTTTCAATATAGAGAAATCCAGTGCACAAAGAAATGTAAATATTTGCATGGGCCAAACTTGAATATTTTCATATGTAACACAGGCCAACATACAGGATAAATCAGCATAATCCCCAACGTAAAGACCTCCTTACTACTGTAACAACACATAGGCATGAGTGTGCCGCGCACGGGCACGCATGCATACAAACACACACACGCACACACCCTAGAGTTAAGAACATTCAATAACTAAAACAGGCTATTTCACTCTGTCTAAAGGCAGGTTTTCATATGGCAAAATGGTTATAAATCCTCATTATCCTAAATAAAATTACAGCACTTTAAACATTTCCAGGGAGAACATTCTCTCTTCTAAACAACTACCTTAGCGAGTAATAGGAAGCAATATGGTTGCACTTGTGTCACAGTTGGAAGCCTTTTTAAACTGTCGCCCTGCTAGCAAACCGATTCTACATATTAAAATGAATGTGTTGCTTATTTCAAGGGGGAAAATCATTTATAAAATCAAGACCATTATTAAGATATTGTGACTAACTTCCTCTTTAAAGTAAACCCAAAGTACAGAAGGCAATAATCTATATATGTTCACATAACTTCACTCACTCTCCATCAGTCTGGTCATACAGGAAAAGGTCTTCTTGAAAGATGATGCTTTGCATATTTAACATTTAAAATCAAAGTAGCCTATTGCACCAAATATACTGTTCACAAATTACATAGAAAAAATCTCTAAATTTCCTTTTTAGTATAAGAGGTGAAGTCTTTACAAATGTCTCAAACTAAATTATAAAGACTGTTAAAAAAATACCATGTATGTAACTTTATCCACTTTATACTATATGACAAATGAATCCCTTTTCCAAAAACTGTGTTGGTATCAAGAGTATCCTAGCTATTATAGTAACTGCATAATGACTGTAACAGATTAAGAGTTTAGGTAAGTTTAACATCAAACCTGAACTGACAATGTGGGCCCAAATTCCTGAAGTTCAAATAGAAAAATGAATATTAAGCATTACCATTCACTGGGCACATGAAGATGCTTTTCTCACGCTCAAGATTACATTTGATTGTGAAAAATACAATGCAACTTTAACATTTCTCAACATGCTTTTTATCTAGGTATACAATGGCCATGACTTTTAAATTCCACATAGATAATGGAAGAAGTTATGTGTTCCTAACTGGGGAACCATGAACATCTCTCACCAGGGATTTGTAGGGCAGTGCTGCTCTCTACAGAATGGTTGCTTTGCTTGTTTTTAAAATATCCACCCCTTGTAGATTCTTAAGCATTAACTTTGTTAGCACTTACGGTGAATGATTTAATGTTTTTATCATCTCAGCGTTTTTTAGATTTGGAGTATACATTCAATTCAATAGTTATTTCCTGCACATTGTGTACTTACCATATTTAACTGGGTAAAGCAACTAGTAATAAAGTAATTAACTTCTCAACCAAGACACTGTATGTTCTGCTGTTGTTTTTGATTGAAATTTTCCGTTAATTTCTAGACAGCTATATTATCTATTTCATAATTGCAAACCTGGATTAATTGTTTCTAAAAGTTGCATCATGTTTCATGCCAATAGAACCTATGAATGCATAAAAGCTCCTGTTTCTAATGTCACTGTTATCAAGCCAAAAACAATTATACTCATTTGAGTTATAGCAACCAATAAACTTAGATAATCACCATATGCAACACAACATTTTGGCACTTGAACTTAAAACTCTTATAGACAACTATAGATTGCTTCTAATGCAGAGCACTCTTGTCCTACCCAAGGCTGCCAATAGAAATGCCAAAGCTGCTGAACGCTGCGCATCCTAGTAATGCTGTCAGTAAATGGCACATTCACACAGCCCCCAATCCTCTCTTCCCAGGCATGGTCTTCTCCAGCTGCAGCTTAATTTCCTGTGACTTGCCTAATTACTGTAATTAAGGATTAATTGCCATTAATTATTCACACATAAGCTCATCGCAAATCATGGGGTAAATGTCTTATGAAAGCTGCCATACAAGCCATGTATAAACACACTGGGATGCTTCAGGCAGGCGAATCTATCACTCAGCCCTCAAGCAAATCTCTGTGCTTCTCTTACAAAAACAGCTATAACTCTCAGAAACTCGACAGTCCTTTCAGGTAAGCATTAGGTTACAAAGCATGTTTTCCTGTGGAAGCCACAACGGTTTTATTAGTACTATAAATGCTGTTTTATCTTTCCAACTGCTATTTTTATGTTTCCATTTTTATTCTACAGTGCTCAGTTTAGGACAACCACTTGCTTCAAGGAGGAATGTTTGCAGTTGCTACTTTCCCCATCACAGTTTGAAATAGTTCCATGTGGTTTATAACATATGACCATGCAACTGGGATCAGCATGCTGAAAAAAAAAGTCAATGGATCGACTCCACAAGTGAGATGGAAACCATTTGATTTTCAAGTCTCAATTTCTTTCGTTGGTGTAAAAGCCCTATAGCATATCATTTAGTCACTGCTAGGGTGTTCCTTATAAGGCAGGTTACCAGCTCAGCCACAAAGGTATCACTGACAAGAATGATTGAAAATGGCAAGCAAACAAAACAGCCTTATATAGATTACTTTTTTATTAGTTGGGTTCCCTATTTTCATGAGATCCTCTAGTATTTTCACAATTATAAAATACTAGAGGCCTGGTGCATGAAATTCGTGCACTCGGGGAGGGAGGGGGTCCTTTAGCCTGGATTGCGAGAGGGCACAGGCCAGGCCGAGGGACCCCACCAGTGCACGATCGGGGCCAGGGAGGAACACGGGAGGTTGGCCAGCAGGGAGGGACCGCAGGAAGGCTCCAGGGCGTGTCCGGCCCGTCTCTCTCAGTCCCGATTAGCCGGACCCCAGCAGCAAACTAACTTACCGGTCAGAGCATCTGCCCCCTGGTGGTCAGTGCACGTCATAGAGAGTGGTTGAGCAGTCTTAGCATATCATTAACATATTATGCTTTGACTGGTTGAATGGATGACCAGACGACCAGACACTTAGCATATCAGGCTTTTATTATATAGGATAAACATCATTCCTTTGTAAAGCTAGGAAAGAAATAGTTTCTTCCAAGTATTTCTAATAGACCCTGAGCTGATAAGGGAACTTTCAAATCCTAGTTTAGAAATTATACTCCAACCATTTCTTTCTAGTTATCTAGGGTGTACCATGCTTAAATGTTTTAAAACAGAAGAATTAATTTTAACAACAGAATAAACTATTATATACGTTACGAGACAAACTGTATCAACACTGCTCTAGGAAATTTAAGTCTAAATAAGCAGAATGTTGTTCTAATTGTTATTTTAGTTCCTTCTGCAGCAAATTAATGCATGAAACATTTTCATTTCGGTACATGTTTGTGTGTCTGAGTTAAACATTTATGTTAATGGACCTTCTGGCAGATTTCTAATGTTTCAAATACTCCTCTAGAATAGCAACTTTTCAAGTAGTAGCTCTTTCCCCATTTTCTGCAATATTTGAAATAGGGGTATGTAGCAACTAAAATAATTTCAGCTTCAAAGTTGAAGTTTAAAAATCAATTACTTAAATACTTAAATAACTAAAGATCATATCTACATTCAAGCAAAATACCAACTATGTGTGCTGGCTATCCAAAACGGGAAAAAACAAAAAACAAAAACGAAATCTATACCCTCTACTATCTAATTGATGACATATATTCAAATCACAATTGTGAGCAGTTCCTAAGGGAGAAAAAAAAAAAGCCATATCATTCTTTGGTTCCAAAGATTTAAAGGGTATGCATAATTTCTATAGTGATCAGAGAGTATGTTTCCAATATCCTCCAGAACCTTCTTTACAAATACCCAGTCACCCACTATGGTTTCTAAACATTGGTCCAGTTCTTGTATATTTAACTTCTATTACACTGCAAGTAATGAGAGTTGCACAAAGCCTAATAACATTCCTCAAATGAGACACAAGTCTTATAACGTAAGATTTCTGAAAGTGGAATAATGCTTACAAAATCCTGTTTTTCACTGTTGAATTACAGTTGACCCTTGAACAACAAAGGAGTTAGAGGCACCAACCACCATGCAGTTGAAAATTCACATGTAACTTCTGACTCCCCCAAAACGTAACTACTAATAGTCAACAGTTGCCTTACTGATAACATAGTCGATTAACACATATTTTTATGTCATATGTATTATATACTGTATTTAATTTATTTATAATATATTAAACAAAAAAATTTTATTTAGAAAATACATTTACAATATTGTACATATTTATTGGGAAAAAAAATCCCCTCTGATAAGTGGACCCATGCAGCTCAAATCTATATTGTTCAAGGGCCAACTATATATATGTAATCCAAAACTGCAGTCTGGAACTTAGTTAATATTCAATGGTGATCACGGATACTCGCAAATCTACCCATTTGGACCATTTCTCCCCCTAAAAATTTAGGAACTTATATATAATTCTGGACTTTTACATTCCTAATCAAATAAGAACTGCTATATATTTATGTAATAGTTTATGAAATTGGGAACTAAGTCATATTATGGGAAAATTCACAAAAATTTATTTTGGTAGAAATGTGTTATTGCCAGTGATAATGATATAAAATAGGATTGTTCAAGTTTTATCATCATTGTGTTTTAAATTTACCTGAAGTTCAATACTTGAACTTGGCTGCCATTTTACCAACTGATTCCTACGCCCCTGTACTGAAGTCAGCAGCAGTCAGTGACACAGAGAACTGTTAACATGTACCATCCTAACACATAGTTTTACCATCAATGTCATCTAATTGATACTTCCCTATTTTTGTCACCTTGCCTTGATGCCAGCTGCCAAGCTCTGCCATGTCACTTTCCATTTATGGACTCCCAAGTCCCTTGATCTAGCTAATTAGGGTTTATGTGTTAATTGGAGTAAATACAAAGATGGGAGTCAGAGGCACAAATTTCAAAGCACAGCCATAAATTGAAGAACTGATAAGCAGGGAGAAGATGCCTTCATGGAACAAGTGTCAAGTTTATTTTATCACTGGAAAGACCCAGAATTTCCTGGCAAAGTGACACCTTTAAGTTTTTGAAAAGACTTAAAGAGAAAAACAGTAACTAACACATTAAGAATATTGTTCTGTAGCAGAAAAATACATAATACATTTGAATTCAAATCAAGACACAGCTCTCATTTTTAAAAATTTCTGAAACTGTTTTTATTCAAGACAGTTTGTAATTTATACCTTTTTTCACAGAAAAAAACAACATACACCTTGTTTTAAATTCTAGTAAAAAAAAAACAAAACTAAAAGAAAATCAGTATTTGAAAATCCTAAGATGTGATTTAAAGTGGAAAAAAAAGAAGACATTTTCATTAACATTTTGGATATATTAATGTTTTTCTGCTAAAAGATCACTGTCTGATTTAGAAATAATTACCACCAATTACAGCAAAGAGTTTATGAATACTGTACAGACAGCTTTAGGATACTACATTTCAGATGCTCATCTCAAATGTCATTTAAGACAGAAATTACTTTAGAAGGAGAATGCATGATTTCTATAGTGATTAGAATGTGCTTTCAACACCCTCTAGAACCTTCTTTACAAAAAACATTACTGTCAGTTGGAAACACTGTCTTTTCTAGCATCTGGTGGGGAGGAGCAAAGTCAGATAATTAATATGGAAAGTAATTGAAAGAGCTGGTAAAGTCTCTGCTATTTTGCTTTTATTTTTTAAAAAAGTTTCATATCTGATCAGTCAAATTTAGTTGACAAAAATGTAATGGGAGGACTATTTCATTGGTTACAACTATCTGGGATTAGTTGTTAATAATAATAATGACAACAACAACAGCTACTACTACTACTACTACTACTTACATTTATAAAGTACTTCATAGCTTTTACATGTTACCTGAACTTATGGTAACTAATATAAGTTAGGTAACATATTTAAAATATATATAAAGACTTTTTGGAGAAAATATTCAAGTCATTTTCAGGTTGGTTGATGATTATTTAGCAATAACCAGAACAACTCTATCTTCCAAAAGTGTCAATGTAATAATGAAAGTATTGAAAAATAAAATTAGTAAGAATAACTAGTGTCACATTTATGTGGTGTATCTTAAAAGATCTATTTAAGTGGTAGCTTAATGTTTCTGAAACAGGTACATGAAAAACCCTCAATTTTCCCTTCCCCTTCTTCATGTCCTGCTAATCAACAGAATAATAACTTACAAGTTTGGTTCTATATTTTGAAGATGTTCCTTGGGTTAACCTCATGTTTTTGTCTTAGGATTCTAACTCCATTAGTTAGAATCCTAATCATTTGCCAAGTCTGGAGTTAACCAACTTTGAATAAATAGAAAAACACTTGTAATGAATAAAAGACCTTTTTAATGCACCATTATATTCAAAGAGAACCTTAGATATTCATGTATCTTCTGATAAAGAATAGAATAGCATTACAAAAATAATAATCTCTAGGAAACTTTTTGACAGTAGTACTTAAGATTTCTGAAATTTATGAAATATGAGAAAATTTTCATTTAACTTTCTTCCTGGCAAAAAGTCGCTGGCTTTTAGAGTTGGTATATCAATTCAAGAAATATGTTTAAAATTCCTACATAATAAATAAGTGAAAACATCACATAAAAACATGAGATCCATATCACACATTGTATCACTAGCAACTTAGTACAACTTTTAAACAAAACTATCCTGTAACTTAGTGTGAGGTTTTAACTGTAAATAACCAAGCTAATTTCTACAAATTAACAGATGTCCATGAGAAACAGTAAGAAACAAAGAAATGCATATGTGAACATCATCAGCATCCAAATGAGTTTATTGTAGGACTCTTTAAAGCACATCTGATCTTGGCTCCAGCCTGTAGTCTACCTTTCAACTTGCAAATGACAGTGTCACCAAACACTGTCCTTCCATCAATCAAGCTGGGTCATGAATATACAAAAGGCAGCAGAGAAGCTGGCTACCTCCTGCAGTTCAACTTGGCCTAATTATCTAGGCCTTTCTTTTGGTTACAGTCTGAAGGGTATACACCCAGTCAGCTGCTGGGCAGCCGGAGGCCTAATCAAGAGAGGTTATGCATACTGACCCTTATATGGACATCCAATGCAAGTTAAATGTGAGCACCAAATGTCATCTTTCTTATTCATCATTATGAAATTTCCCTCCCCTTTCGAAATACCAATCTGCTGCCATTTTCAGACACTCCTCTTACCCCCCTCCAAGCTGTCATTTCACTGTGCTTGCTGCCAGTTGAGTGAATTAGCATTCTAACTGATGTGCTGCTCTTCTCAGACAAATCCTTGAGCTGCGTTAACTAATGACTTCTCTCCAGAAAAAGGAACTGATAGTCAACCATTGATAAAAGAGAGTCCATTTCCACAAGTCGAAAACAATTTGCCATAATAGTGGGAAAATCAGTAGTTACTATGGTTGTCCACTTTCCCTGTGTTTTCCTCTCATTCCACTAACCAAGATACCACCATCACCACTGAATGAAATATAAAGCTGCTAATGAGTCAGCTGCAGTTGGGTATGATGATGAACTCTAAGCAAGGCAATTTATGAACCAAAGCATTGGTGAGGGTGGAAAAAAGACAAACAATGAAGAGCCATTTTCATATGTAGTCAAATTGCAGATGAATCTTATAAGACAACAAACTGCCCAGTGCCATTCCCTGCACATAACAGGTGTTTAAGAGTTGTTTCAATGATGATGTTAACGATGATATGAAAGAGCAAACGCAATACAAGGCCACAACTAGAACTGTGATGTGGAAATGGAAAGACAGGTCCAGATTTTGCAAATGCTGTGGAGCATTATGTAAAAGTGGAAGATGGGAATAAAAGAAGATTCCACTTGTAAAGTAGGAGAGATATCAAGGAATGCATAAAGAGAAAACTGAGGAAATGAGAGATTTTTATGGGCTACACTTAAAAATAGCTTAATTTCTCTATATTTTAACACATTTATGTATGGTAGCTCCTCGACATACACACCAAAGAGGTAACTACTATCTGGTGTGGCAGAAAATACTGCAATGACTTACAATCCGGCAAGTCCTGGGAGAAGTGCTAGAAAGTCACACTGAGCTGAAACTGCAAGTGCAGACACCTTAGCCGTAAACAGGCAGGTAAAGGGGTTGGAAACAGAAAAAGCTTACTTGTAACGAGAAGAGAATCTTTCACAGTCAAATATGGAAGGTTCAGTTATTACAGCACTTTGGTTATTTAGTTTAAAAAGTCAATATGCATTCTTTCAACAAATGTTTACTAAAACCCTTCTATATTCCTGTCGCATAGGAACTGTGTACAAGTCTCTGGGAAACAGAGAAATATGAATGATATGACACGTCCTCAAACTGTTTATAATCTCACTAGAAAGACAGACATGCACGTATAAAAAGTAACATAGCAACATGAAATTGAAATATAATGTAGTTGCAATATAGACTAGGAAATAATATTATTGTATTTGTTAACTACATTCTTAAACAAATAATTGCTATTGTTAGATAATAAAATTATAAGTGGCTCATAAATTAAAGGCAAGTATGATACAAAAATAAGTTTTCTGATTCAGATAAAGAAGGTATCTTCAAAGAGGTACATAATATATAGGGGTAAAGGAAGCTATGAAATGTGATCTACTGTGAAAGTACAGTATGAAAAATGGTATGAGGAGAACATTTTGGTATTATGGAAAAAAAAAATCATACCAAGAGGCAGTAGTTAATCAAGTGTCCTTGGAGAAAAAAGGAAACAGACCAGTCTGATGAGGACAGAAAGTTCTTGCAGGGGAGTAGTACACACTAAGCCTTCTCCGAGTCTCTAAACTGGCTTAGCAGTCCTCTAAATATTTTCTTCAAAACCCTGTGTACTTTTCCTTTAAAACAAGTGAACAAACAAACAAAAAACTGTTCTAAGCTCATCTTCCGAGCTCTTTTTTAACTCTTATTGGGCATAGTGCTTTATCTTATTTATCTTTCAATCACAGTCCCTGGCATAGAGTTAGTTTTCAATAAATGGTGGTTGAAAGAATAAAAGAATGAAGATCCAGTTTATAAACATCCAAGAATTCCAGACTAAAAAGTCTGAACTTTATCCTACAGGCAATGGAAAATAATTAAAAATATGATTGGCATGATCTATGCAGTATCACAGGAAGTTCTATTAGAAAAGTAATTTGGCATCAGAATGTCAAGAAAATTGA
Organism: Plecotus auritus; assembly: GCF_963455305.1. Lineage (NCBI taxonomy): Eukaryota > Metazoa > Chordata > Mammalia > Chiroptera > Vespertilionidae > Plecotus > Plecotus auritus. The sequence continues at coordinate 178,870,957 of NC_137776.1, read as the reverse complement.
ACCAAGAATTAGAACCAAGAGTTCTAGTTAGGAGGTTATTAGAATAATTTAGGCAAAAGATGATGAGGATACTGAGAAGATAAAGAAAGGGAAGGATGTAAGGAATGATTTTAAGGAGAGCCTTAACAGAATCTGCCTTCATCTTAAGATAAAACGTGTACATATAAAATTCGGAGTTGGGCCCTGACTGGTTTGGCTCAGTGGACAGAGCATCGGCCTGCGGACTCAAGGGTCCCAGGTTCGATTCCGGTCAAGGGCATGTACCTTGGTTGCGAGCACATCCCCAGTGGGGGGTGTGCAGGAGGCAGCTGATCAATGTTTCTCTCTCATTGATGTTTCTAACTCTCTATACCTCTCCCTTCCTCTCTGTAAAAAATCAATACAAACACTCCATCCATGCTTTTGTTCCGGCCCTCCGGTCCAGTTTAAGAACCCATTGTGGCCCTTGAGTCAAAAAGTTTGCCCACCCCTGCAACTGACCCCATCCCCACCAAAGTCTTCTTTAATAGACACAAAACATACATCATTTCCAATAAGTCTTCTTAGAGCATACTATTTTTAAAATCCCTCTTGCAACATAGATCCTAAGTGCCCAACATAATACCTCCAAATACTTGACGAGCATCTAATATTTTAAGAATGTTATCTCCTTTGCTCTTGTTTAGGAAAATATATTTAACAACCAGAAATAAACATAGTAGGAATTTAGATCAGAATGGGAATATTACTTCCTATAGGATAAGCCCTATGGTTCTACCCACAAAAATCAAAATTACCAAATTTTGACAGACACATCATACCACTGTCTTCTTTTGAGCTTACATCTATCCAAGTCTCCTTTGTTGTACATGTGTTGAGGTTATACCAGATCTAAAACAATTTCAATAATCATTTACTGAGTGCCACCCAAACACCAAACTGTAAAATCTATCTCTGTACCTACTCTCTATCTAGGTAGGTCCTATTAAGCCTTCAAAAAAGACATCCTTATTTGCAAAGATGTTTAGTATAACATCCTATCTAATAAAAGAGCAATATGCAAATTGACCATACCTCCGCTACACCCACAAGCCACGCCCACCAGCCATCAGGAGTGAGTATGCAAATTAACCCAACCAAGATGGCTGCGGCCAGGGAGCGAGCAGGAGGCTTGGGTTGCCCCCGGCAATGGAGGAAGCCAAGCTTTCCGCCTGCCCTGGCGGGCTCAGGCCTCCCCTCAAGGCTACAAAGTTTCAATTACAGAAGATAAATAAATCCCAGATACCAGGGCCTCCGCTTGGGTTGCCAGGGGACGTGGCTGGCCTGCAAACCACCGCAGGCCCCTCGTCCAGGCCGCCCCACGCCCCAAGGGAACCTGCACCCTGATCCAAGACACCCTTCAGGGCAAACCAGCTGGCCCCCACCCGTGCACCAGGCCTCTATCCTATCTAATAAAAGGATAATATGCAAATTAACCGTCACTCGAACACACAAGATGGCTGCCCCCATGTGGTCAAAGATCCTGCCCCCATGTGGACACAAGATAGCCACCACAAGATGGCCAGCAGGGGAGGAAAGTTGGGAGGGACCAGGCCTGCAAAGGAGGGCAGTTGGGGGCGATCAAGCCTGCAGGGGAGGGCAGTTAGGGGTGACCAGGCCTGCAGGGGAGGGCAGTTAGGGGCAAACAGGCTGGCAGGGGAGTGGTTAGGGGGTGATCAGGCTGGCAGGCAGAAGCAGTTAGGGGCAATCAGGAAGGCAGGCAGGAGAGCAGTTGGGAGCCAGCAGTCCTGGATTGTGAGTGCTGGTAGGATCAGGCCTAAACGGGCAGTCGGACATCCCTCGAGGGGTCCCAGATTGGAAAGGGTGCAGGCTGGGCTGAGAGACACACCCCCCGTGCATGAATTTCATGCACTGGGCCTCTAGTTATTTATAATACTGAAAAGACAAAGACAACTGAACTATCCCAGAATAAGGAAATAAAGAAGAAAGCAACAATAAAGCCACTCAAGTATTATATAGTCAATAAATTATTTATAAAAAAATTGCTAACATGAAAAGTACTGACATTGCAGTACTAATGAACCCCCCCAATACTGTAAAAATAAGTGATTCTAATTATAAAACAAAATATACATTGAAAAATGAGGAGACTGAGAAGAATGCAAATAGGTTCTGGGCAATTTAGCAATCCTCCTATATAATAAAAGGCTAATATGCAAATAGAACAAACAGTGGAACAACTGGTCGCTTAATGCAGGAGCTGCCCCCTGGTGGTCAGTGTGCTCCCACAGGGGGAGTGCTGCTCAGCCAGAAGCCAGGCTCATGGCGGGAGCCTTTCCAGCCTCTGCAGCAGTAGGACATCCCCCGAGGGCTCCCAGACTGCAAAAGGGCGCAGACTGGGCTGAGGGGCCCCCTACCCCCGAGTGCACGAATCTTGTGCACCAGGCCTCTAATTATCTATATAAATGTGTATACACTAGATAACTCAGGAGTTCCATCTATCCAACTCTAATGCATTAGCCAAAGATCTTAGTCACAGCCATAAGCAGAAGTCTCCTGATACTTGCTTTTTAAAATCAGCATTCATCCATATTTACAACTGCATCGTATTTGACTAAATATAAAACAACTTACGTAATTCATTAAACAGCTGATAGACTTTAAGGCAGCTATTTTCCCCTTGCTCTACTATAAACAAAGCTGCTTTGGACATTCAAATACTTGTCTCTAGATACACATGTGTAAGCTTTTCTCAAGGATATACACCTAAGAATGAAGCTGCTAGTTTATAGTGTATGCTAATCGTCTATTTTACTGGATTTTGACAAGTTATTTTCCAATGTTGTACCAATTTATATTCCTACTAACAACACATGAGAGTTCCTGTTGCTCAACATTCTTGCCAACACTCAGACTTTTAAATGAATTAAGATTCTTTTTATGCATTCTGTCCTGGTGAATGTTCCATGTGTACTTGAAAAGAATGCATACTCTGCTGTTACTGTATAGAGGAAAATGTCAATTAGGTCAAGTTGGTTAACAGTGTTGTTCAAGTCTTCTACACCCTACTGATGCTTCTAATGATAACCCAATCTTGCATTAATGACATAAGCTGAGATCTTGATATAGTATATGTCTATGCACTGAAGGACTCGGTTTGACACCATTTTGTTTATATGTTCCATCTATATTTATAAATCAGATTGGCCTGTCCTTTTCCTTCCCTGCATTGGTAACAGTCCATTTCAATATCACAATTATACTAGGGTTATATAATTAGTTGAAGACTATACTTCTCTTTGTAACACTGAATAATTTTTATAAGACTGAAATGAACCATTCCTTAAATATTTAGAACTCAGTTACCGAACCCTCTGATCCTAATGTTTTCTTTCTGGAAAAATTTAAACTACTGGTTTAATGTATTTAATGATTAGAAGATCATATACATTTTCTACATTTTTAGTAAGGTTTGGTAACTTGTATATTTCTACTAATTCTCCATTTCAGATCTAAGGTGTTGGATGTATTGACAAAATGTTCATAATATCCTCTGCTGCAAATCCAGTATTATTTATTCATGCTGCTTTTTTCTTTTGCTTCTTTCCTTCTTTTCCCCCTTTAAATTTGTTTTTATCAATCTTCACCAGCAGTTTGTCAATTTCATTAATTTTCAAAGAACAAGCTTTGGCTTTGTTGATGCTTTCCATCATACTTTTTTTTCTATTTCATTAATTCCTCTTTGAATTTTTATTACTCATTTTTTTCTATTTTCCTTGCGTTTACCCAGCTTTTCTTTTAAGCTCTTTAATTGGAGTTTTAGTTAATTACCTTTACAGCACTTTTACTTTATAATGTAAGTACTTACGGTTAAAAAGTTTAAGTTTTATTTATATCCCATAATTTTTAAATTCTTTATTGTTGAAAGTATTACATATGTTCCCTTTTCCCCCCACTGTCTTCTCCCAGCCTGCCCCCATCCCCCAGTCCTTCCCTTCACCGCCCCCACTGTCTGTGTCAATTGGTTATGTTTATATGCATACAAGTTCTTTGATCTCTTAATCCTCTGCCCCCCTCCCCCTCCCTTTGAAGGTATGTTCGATGATTCTGTGTCTCTGGATGTATTTTTGTTCATCGGTTTATGTTGTTCATTATATTCCACAAATGAGTGAGATCATGTGATATTTGTCTTTCTCTGACTGGCTTATTTCACTTAGCATAATGCTCTCCAGGTCCATCCATGCTGTTGCAAATGGTAAGAGTTCCTTCTTTTTTACAGCAGCATAGTATTCCATTGTGTAGATGTACCACAGATTTTTATTTTTATTTTATTTTATTTTAAATATATTTTATTGATATTTTTACAGAGAGGAAGGGAGAGGGATAGAGAGTTAGAAACATCGATGAGAGAGAAACATCGATCAGTGGCCTCCTGCACACCCCCTACTGGGGATGTGCCCACAACCCAGGTACATGCCCTTGACCGGAATCGAACCTGGGACCCCTCAGTCCGCAGGCTGACGCTCTATCCACTGAGCCAAACCGGTTTCGGCTGTACCACAGATTTTTAATCCACTCATCTGCTGATGGGCACTTAGGCTGTTTCCAAATCTTGGTTATTGTAAATTGTGATGCTATAAACATAGGGATGCATATGTTCTTTCTGACTGGTGTTTCTGATTTTTTGGGATATATTCCTAGAAGTGGCATTACTGGGTCAAATGGGAGTTCCATTTTTAATTTTTTGAGGAAACTCCATACTGTTTTCCACAGAGGCTGCACCAGTCTGCATTCCCACCAGCAGTGTATGAGGGTTCCCTTTTCTCCATATCCTCGCCAGCATTTGTCAACTGTTGACTTGTTGATGATAGCCATTCTGGTAGGTGTGAGATGGTACCTCATTGTTGTTTTGATTTGTATCCCTCTGATAATTAGTGATTTTGAGCATTTTTTCATATGTCTCTTGGCCATCTGTATGTCCATTTTCAAAAAGTGTCTATTTAGGTCCTTTATCCATTTTTTGATTGGATTGTTTATCTTCCTTTTGTTAAACTGTATGAGTTCCCTATAAGTTTTGGAGATTAAACCCTTATCAGATGTCAAATTGGCAAATATCTTCTCCCAAGCAGTGCGTTTTCTTGTTGGTTTCTTTTGCTGTGCAGCTTATTTTGATGTAGTCCCATTTGTTTATTTTCTCATTCGTTTCCACTGTCCTAGAAGATGTGTCATAAATATATTGCTAAGAGCTATATCTGATATATTGCTGCCCATGTATTCTTCTAAGATTTTTATGGTTTCCCATCTGTCTTTTATCCATTTTGAGTTCCTTTCTTTGTATAGTGTAAGTTGGATGTCACGTTTCATTTTTTTGCAAGTATCTGTCCAATTTTCCCAACACCATTTATTGAAGAGACTGTCTTGACTCCATTGTATGCTCTTGCCTCCTTTGTCAAATATTAATTGAGCATAATGGTTTGGGTCGATTTCCAACTTTTCTGTTCTGTTCCATTGGTCAATGTATCTGTTCTTGCGCCAGTACCATGCTGTTTTGAGAACAGTGGCTTTGTAATATAACTTTATGTCTGGTATTGTGATCCTTCCAACTTCATTCTTTTTTCTCAGGATTGCTGCAGCTATTTTTTAATAAGTTTTTTATAAGTAGTACTTTTATCATTTCAAGCCAGTTTAAAATATTTTGTAGTTTCCTCTACAATTTCTCCTTTGACTTGAGAATGACTAGAAATATTTTAAATGTCCAAATATTGTATGAGTTATTTTAAGTTCTTTTGTTGATTTCAAACCACTTCTTTTGTCATAACAGAATATGATGCTTGTGATACTGATTCTTTTCAATTTGTTGAAGCCTGTTTTATGGTTAAGTTTTCAAAATGTTCCTATGTATGCCTAGAAGAATGTGTTTTCTGCAGTTTCTGGTAATATTATTCTCTACATGTCCACTAAGTCAAACTCATTAACTGCATTATTAAACTTTTCTATATATTTACAGAATTCTTTTGTCTGTTCTATCATTACCTGATAGGCACATGTTAAAATCTTCCACAACTGTAAATTTCTCCTAGAGGCAAGTTTTGCTTCATATTTTGAAGCTATGTTATTAGGTGAATGTGTGTAACTTTAGAATGGTTACAATTTTCCTGGCAAATTGAACCATCCTATATAATAAAAGCGAAATATGAAAATTGTCCCCTCGACCAGGAGTTCATCTGGGAGTTCGACCAGGGAGCAGGGCCAGCCAGGGGAAGGGAGGGAGGCCCGGGCCAGTGCCAGCAGTGGCAGGCAACCGAGGGAAGGGAGGGACTACCCGGCCGGCAGCCAGCAGCCACTAGGGACCCCATCAGTGCACAAATTTTGTGCACTGGGCCTCTAGTTTATCAATATATAGTGACCCTCTTTATCTCTAGAAATACTTTTTCCCTTCACCTAGAGGTTTATCTGTTATCATATAGTTAATCCAACTTTCCTTCTGTTAGTAGCTTGGTATATCTTTTTCCATTCAGCCTTCTGTATTCTTTGGTATTAGATGTGTCGCTTGTAAATAAGGAGGTTATCAGGTTTGTTTGCTTCTTTTTATTTAGTACTCTGATAATTGTTATCTTTTATCTTTATTATTTTTATCTTTTAATCTTTTCAAGTCCTTTTACATGTATTATGAGATATATTTACAGTTATATCACCTCTCCTTCCTTGACTTCTTTGGATTGGATAAATTTTTTTTTTTTTTCCTGTTCCTTCCATTTCATTTTTCTTCTTTTACTAGCTTGGAAACTATACAATCTATTTCAATTTTTTAAAATGATTATCCTATGAAGTCCATTAATATCAATATTTTAGAAGCACTTTAAAATACTTTTAAGGTATATACACAGAAAGATGAATCTTTACATAAGAGACACACACATATAGAGAGACATATAAATCAATAATTAACTGTAGAGCAACACCGATGATCACTACCTAGGTCAAGAAGCAACCCTTGCCCCATACCAATCTCAACTCCATCCTCAGCCTCTAGAGCAGCTCTGTCTGATATAAATGTAATAAGAGTCACATATATAAATTAAAATTTTCTAGTAGCCACATTTTTAAAAAGTAAAAACAAACAACAAAACAGGTAAAATTAATTTTAATATATTTTATTTAACCCAATATATCTAAAATATTATCAACTGTAACATGTAATCAATATAAAATTTTATTATGGAGAACTATATATTCTTTTTATAGTACTAAGTCTTTGAAACCCAAAATGTATTTTAAACTTTATTTATTTTTATTTAAATTCTTTATTGTTGAAACTGTTACATATGTCTCCTTTTTCCCCCACTGACCTCTCCATGCCTGCTCCTGCCCCCCCCAGCACAGGCCCTCACCCCCCTACTGTCTATGTCCATTGGTAATGCTTACATGCAAGCATACAAGTCTCAGTTCAGAGTAGTCACATTTCAAGTACTCCATTATACACCTGGGGCCAGGGGCTACCTTACTGAAGCTTTGTTTTAGAAGTAATCACTATTCTAACTTTTGTGGTAAGCTGTTCCTTGTTTGGGGCATTTTGTTTTTTATTTTTTAGCATTCTTAGTATTTAAAAAAAATATCATCACTACAAGCCCTGAAAATATAGCTCCATTCTTTTTGTTTCTGTATTATTATATAAATGGAAGTATACTGTTTTCTTTTATGACTTGTTTCTTCTATTCAACTCAGGTTTGGGATATTCACCTATGTCCTTGAATGTAGCAAAAGTTCATTCGTATTCATTGCTGTGCAATATTTAATCATCAGCATAAACCACACTTTATTTATCCATTTAATTATTGATGGAGAGTTGAGTTGTTTCCAGTTTTTATTTATTTATTTTTTTAAATATATTTTATTGATATTTTTTACAGAGAGGAAGGGAGAGGGATAGAGAGCTAGAAACATCGATGAGAGAGAAACATCGATCAGCTGCCTCCTGCACACCCCCTACTGGGGATGTGCCCGCAACCAAGGTACATGCCCTTGACCGGAATCGAACCCGGGACCCTTCAGTCCGCAGGCCGACGCTCTATCCACTGAGCCAAACCGGTTTTGGCTGAGTTGTTTCCAGTTTTTAGCTATTGTTTACAACAATGGTTTAAACAACCTTTGTAAAGGTCTCTGGTATCCATGTGAGTTTTCAAGACTTTATACCTAGAGGCGGGATTGCTGGGTTGTAGGGTATACACACTTTCAATTTTACTAAGTAATGACAAACTATTTTCCAAGCTGATCATGCCTATTTACATACTCACCAATAAAAGTTCCTGTTGTTCCACATCTCCACCAAAATTTGGTATTTTAAGACTTTTTAATTTTTAACCATCTGGTGAGCTATATAAACAATATCTCAAGGTGGTGTTAATTTGATTAGCAAGGTATTGCCTTGCTAATCAAAATCTGTGTGAATTCTGTGTCACCCATGTGTTGGGGGCTTTCTTTCAGAAAAGATGCACATTTTATAAAGGCCTGGGAACCTTTTATAAAGGCCTATAATAATTCACTTCAGACTAAATCTTCACTCTCTTTTTGAGACATGCAAGGAATGTGAATTCCATCCCTTAATCCAATGAATGTAGGCTGTGGTTAAGAATTCTCAGGTCCCTTCCATTAAGGGCCAAGAGCAAGTTCATCCTCAGAGTACTACCCCTGCCCCCCCCCTTTTTTTTTAAAGAATAGTTTATTGATTTTTAGAGAGAGAAACATCAATGTGAGAGTGAAACATCAGTCAGCTGCCTCCTGCAGGCAACCCAGGTATCAGCCCTTGACCAGGAATGAACCAGCCACCTCCTGGTGCAAGGATGAACCCCAACCAACTGAACCACACTGGCCAGGGCAGAATACCCCCCTTTCAGGAGTTCTGGTTCTATGTGAAGATCTCTGATTTTGTCTCTTAAGCTGCACATGGCTCTTTAAAACCCATACTCTAGGTCACAAAAATTGGCAGATATCCCATCCTCACTCCTTGGAACAAATGCCAGGTTTTGTATTTGTGGAATCATTGTCTGTCCTTCTTTCTAGCCACCGTTTCCTTACTTCTCTACCAGCTCAGTCATGTTTGGGAAATGAAGTTATTTCCAGCTGCCAGCATTTTAAGTGTTATATACCAAATAAAGTCTCTCTGCACATTCAATTTACCACATGGCCAGAAACTGAACGCAATCTATTTTTTAAATGTAAATGCATGACCTTACATTTGAAATTTAATAAAATCAATGTACCATCTCTAGTTTCAGTTTTCTTTGTGAAATGGATATAATAACAGTACCTACCTCATAGAGTTCTTTTGAAAATTAAATAGGAAAATTCATACAAAGTACCTAGGACACAGGAATCATGTAAAAAATATATTGGCAATCATTATTATCATAGTTGATTTGCATCCATTATTATAACCTATAAATATATTACCCATGTCTTCTACTTTTCTACCCAAATAATTGATTTTTAAAAAGAAACTACTTCAGGTAGGACCAAGGACAGAGACATCAATCACTTGAAAGATTGTTAAACTACATTTCTTGAGGTTGCTTTCAAATTCTTTCATGGTGATATTTTTGTGAACTGATCATTACAAAAATTGTAAGATCTTTATAATGTATGTTGATATCTTAATTTTGCCATTATACTTGCTTTGTAATAATATGTAGGTTGTATGTCTTATACTTACCAAATATAACCATAAAAATCAATTCATCTCTCTATGGATGAATTATTAAGGGGAACAAATAAGTAAGACAAAAGATTCAGTGGCCTAATCATAAAGTCTGCAAATTATGAGTATTGAGGTGTCATATGGAAATCACCAAAGTATAGCTTTAAATACTGTCAAGCAGGAATGCAAAAAAAGTAATTGACCTTTCTGAAATTTATTAAATTCTTAAGTAAAATAGAAATATTATGCTATATTAAAGCCAAATTACAAATAAACCTGCCATTTTAAAACAAAGCATGACTGTAATTAACTAGAAACGAGATATAGAAGCTGAAAACAATGTATCTGTAAACTTCGTTGGACACCTGCACAGGCCTATAGCCCTTAACCCATCCGCTAATAAAATAGCACGATGATTGCTTCTTTGGTCTCCTCTTGAAATCTAGGCAGAGAGATGTCTTTGTTCACCTATTTTAAAATTTCTATAATGTTACTTCACTTTTCACTAGAATATCAACTCCACAGGGCAGCAGCCATATTCTAAGTTCCTTGAACAGTGACTCTTCCAATCCTTAGCTATTTCACAATACATCTGACTTACTGCATTTAGTGCTCCAGACAGGTGACACCATCTCCCATTTATAAGGTGCTTTGGGATCTTTTGAAAAGAGAAACGTTATGCATAAGGAAAAAAATCAGATCAGTTCTTCCTTATTACTCAAAGTCCCTTCAGGGCTATAGGAATGGAGTCCGTGCTCATTTAGAGAAGCCAGAATCATCCAAATTACCATTTAAACATAGTAATAATAATTTTATAAATCATACTAAACAGAAATTATTATGGAAAGAAGTGTATATTTTTATCTATCTAATGAAGCATTGCAAATGTGGCTAAATTCATAATCTAGAAAAAATACAGTTATGGAGATACTAGAGAAATTCCCTAAGAAACACAATTCTTTTCTCTTGGATTATTGAATTTCTTTTCACAAAGATACATGGTTTAGGCCTAATGTAAGAGCATATTCACATACATGTAACTGCTCCTGATACAGTCTCCATGAAACTGAAAACAAAACCTCTTCTTATAAAAGAGACTAAAGTTAATAAATTTTCTTAAGCCATCTAGTCTTATAGAAAAATCACTCAGAATGATAAAAATCAGTCTTAATAGTTCTCTATTATAAAAAGGCTCCAGAGACAGAAGGTCTGGGTTCAAATTTCATGGTAGCCAGTTTGTATGGATGAATACATAGGAAGTACTCCGAACAGTATCAGCACAATAATATTCGTATTGTCATGCATGTGCAACTGCCAAAAATGAAAGATAAAACTTTATATGAGCAGAGAGGCAAGTAACTTATTTTCTCTGAGATTCAATTTATCCATTTCTAAATAAAAGTATAAACCAAATGATGTCTCATGGCTCTTCTCCCTGTGTCCTCTATAATCTAGGCAATGTCAAACAGCCCAACAGTATGCTCTGATAAATGACTCCCAAAATACTTCTCAAAAAAGAGTGTGTTCTTCTGACACTGGTCCCTCAAGATAATAATCAAGTTTTGTGGGGTTTTTTTAAAGGGAAAGTCACATAAGTTTAAAAAATGCTGCATATGACAATTATTCTCATGGAGAATGCCAAAGCATATCAACTTTTTAAAGGCTGAGAAGTTCTGCTAAACTTTGTTTAGTCTAGCATTTCTCAAACTCACTTTGACCATGGATAATTTCTTCTGTCCCCATTATCTTTCAGAACATTTGTTCCATGGAACACACTTTTTAGAACATTCTCTACTGGCTTACAATCCATGTTCCCCATTACTACCTGTTTCTTTAAGATATAGGGACTTCTCAAGTTCAAACAATACTTAACTTTGTAACTAAAAAGTTCTTACTGGGAGAATTTAAGAAGTGTGATTAGTATTTAAAAGAGAAGAAAATAAACAACTGTGCAAAATTAAGTATTAAGAGAACAGAGGCGATTGTATGAGAGAGCCATAATAGCCAATGATGTTGACCATCGTTAAATATGCTCTCCAATAATATTTTAGCAGTCATTTCTTTACTGAAACTTTCCTAATTTGCCTAGTGCAGTAACATATATTTGATTGGCCATGGACTTTCAAACTATCCAAATTCAATCACACTATATAAAATTTCACTGGCTACCCAGAATTCTTTAGTTCAATTGTGATTGTCATTTAGTACTGTTCACTGATGATCCAGCTCTCCTCTCCCTCCAGGCACATGCTGAGATTGTACTACCTGGTCCTTTCTGGTTGGCTATGTGACTATGACCATAGATTTGTGAGCAAGAATTATGAACATTTGTTCCTTCTGAGCCTATAGCTGGTAAAGCTGCTTTATTTCTGGGAGTACAACTAACAATATTTGAGAGATGGTGGCTCTGCTGTTAGCCTGGTTCCTACATGACTAAAATGAGCATAGGGTGAAAATAGGGTACTATATATTTATTAGAGGCCCAGTGCATGAAATTCGTGCATTGGGGGGGGGGGGTCCCTCAGCCCAGCCTGCACCCTCTCCAATCTGGGACCCCTCGAGGGATGTCCAACTGCCGTTTAGGCCCAATCCTACCTGGGCAAACCAGCCAGCCTACCTGGATCGGGCCTAAACAGGCAGTCGGACATCCCTCTCACAATCCAGGACTGCTGGCTCCCAACTGCTCTCCTGCATGCCTTCCTGATTGCCCCTAACGACTTCTGCCTGCCAGCCTCATCAACCCTTAACCACTCCCCTGCCAGCCTGATTGATGCCTAACTGCCCTCCCCTGCAGGCCTGGTCACCTGTAACTGCCCTCCCCTGCAGGCCTGGTCCCCCCCAACTGCTCTCCCCTGCAGGCCTGGGTCCCCCGCAACTGCCCTTCCCTGCAGGCCTGGTCGCCCCCAACTTCCCTCCCCTGCAGGTTTGATTGCCCCCAACTGCCCTCCCTTGCAGGCCTGGTCCCTCCCAACTGCCCTCTCCTGCTGGCCATCTTGTGACAGCCATCTTGTGTCCACATGGGGGCAGCCATCTTGTGTGTTGGAGTGATGGTCAATTTGCATATTACTCTTTTATTAGATAGGATACAGGCCTGGTGCATGGGTGGAGGCTGGCTGATTTGCCCTGAAGGGTCTCCCGGATCAGGGTGGGGGGTTCCCTTGGGGCGTGGGGCAGCCTGGGCGAGGGGCCTGTGGTGGTTTGCAGGCCAGCCATGTCCCCCGGGCGACCCAAGCGGAGGCCCTGGAATCTGGGATTTATTTAACTTCTATAATTGAAACTTTGTAGCCTTGAGCGGAGGCCAGGGCCGGCCAGGGCAGGCGGGAAGCTTGGCTTTCTCCATCACCAGGGGTAACCCAAGACTCCTGCTCTCTCCAGCTCCGTGGCTGCTGCCATTTTTGTTGGGATTTATTTATCTTCTATCATTAAAACTTTGTAGCCTTGAGTAGAGGCCAGGGCCGGCCAGGGTGGGCAGAAAGCTTGGCTTCCTCCATTACCAGGGAAACCCAAGCCTCCTGCTCACTCCGTGGCCACAGCCATCTTGGCTGGGTTAATTTGCATACTCGCTCCTGATTGGCTGGTGGGTGTAGCAGAGGTACAGTCAATTTGCATGTTTCTCTTTTATTAGTGTAGATATTGGTTTCTACCCCTGGGCTCTGGATGGGTCCTGAATGGGTGCTGGTCAGGAACCTCCCAGCCTTCAACATATGTATCTCTTCATCTGACTGTTAACCTGTATTCTTTTCATATCCTTTAGCAAACTAGTGAATGAAATTAACTGTTTTACTTAGTTCTGTGAGCTGTTCTAGCAATTTAGTTGAACCTGAGAGGGGGTCATGGGAGCATCTGATTTATAGTCGATTGACCAGAAGCACAGGAAACAACCTGAACTTGCCTGGCATGGAGAGAGGGGGGTGCAGAGAGGCTAGTCTTGTGAGACTGAGCCCTTAAACTGTGGAATCTGGTGCTAACTCCAGGTGGATAGTGCTAGAATTGAGTTATCCTATAGGACACCCATCTGGTGCTGCAGAAAATTGCTTGGTGTGGAAAAAACAAAAACAAAACCAAAAAAACCCACATTTGGTGACTAGAAGTGTCAGCAATGAAGTATTCTGTGTGAGTTGTAAAATAGATACACAGGAAGGAACATGTGGTTTTTCCTAGCACAGACACACATAGATGTGGTATTAGAAGTAAACCTTTGTTGTCTTACAACCTAACTTAGCCTTTCTCAACTGGGGTTCCACAAGAGAAGCCCACAGGAAATTATCTAAGGGATTTATCTTTTCAATTCCCCCAAGGATGGTACATAGCCAGTACCATTCTAACACAGGAGCAACAATAGGCCAACCCTAGTAAAGAAGGGCTCACCAAGTTAATCACCAAGCTGATATAACACACATTTTCAATGTTCCTATGCTTGTAACAGGGAAGACTGCTAGAGAAAACAGCAGAAATTTGAAGATTGGTTTTGCTATAAATGCATATCATATAATTGTAACTGAGTACACAATCCTGCTTAGCAATTCCATTACCAATCTGCTGATTGCTTTTTACACCGATCACAACACATTCCATAGAGCTTGGGTAATGTGGTATATCCTGTGAGCTTCAAAATTACAAACATATGATGCAAATCTCAGCTTAGCCGTTACTAGTTATGTGATCTCTGGCAGGTCACTTCACTTCTCTGAGCTTCCGTTTTCTCACCTACAATATGGAAGTATTAATAACTACCTGATAAGATTATTCTAAGGAGATACGAGTATGTAAAGTACCAAACATAAGCACAAAGGTCATAATCAAGACAAAAATCTCTTCCTCAAATTCCCAATCCCCTCTGATGTCTTATAATATACGTGTACTTCATAACCCTCCCTCTGAAGAATATAATTGCAAAACAAACAGATATGGTCTCTATCTTCATGGGCCATAAAAATTTTTTTTTTTACAAATTGTGGTAAGTCCTATGAAGGAAGGAGTCCTAGAATAACAGGGAAAAATCTAGCAAGAGTGGTTAAGAAAGTCCCTCCAAAGAGGTGACATTTAAGCTGAGACCTAAAAGATAAAAATACATCCTATCTTACCACCTCCAGAACCTTGGCCTACCCCCAACTATCATTTCTCTCTCTAACAGTCTCCATCACCCTCCCTGGGCTACTTGACCTCTGACTGTAAACATACACAAGCCTTACACTTCTCAGTGGGCAGAAGAAGTGGTCACATACCTCATCTGATTCACTATCATCTCTAGCTATGCATTTTCTATTTGCCACCATTAAAGATATTTAAAAGAATGGCCAAAATCTTTCAAAAGTACGTTTCCCTAAAGTGGAACATTCATTTACTTTCTAGAAATAACAGCTTTGTCCAGAACTCTATTCATTTCAATGTAGTGTTTCTTTAAAAAGTCCTATTATCCCCCCCCAAAAAACCCCAGTTGTTGTTGAGATATAGTTTCCTTGTAGCACAATGCTAATATATGTATATGATATGCACATACATAAGCATATAATGGATGGGAAGTAAGGTTTGAAATTGTAGCTTTAAAGATACCATGAATAAATGAGAAATACAATGGGTAAACTATGCTTTTTATCAAATGCTTACTAAAATGCTCTTATAATGCTCATAACTTAATGTTTATTTGGCCATCGACTCTAAATTTCCTTTTAAGTGGGAATGTTTCTATGCCAAACTAAGTCAGGCCCACTGCAAATGACTCCACCTTTTTTGAACTAAAATACCTCTTATGCTAATAACCAAGAATTGTCTATTAGTTTGCTAAAAAAAAAAAAAAAAAAGATTTTGGCAGGTCATAAAACTCCTTAATTATAAGCTCATAAAGTATTTACATACATTTTTAGTGGAAACATCAAAATGCTATGCAGAGAGATACAGAAATTCATTCCTAGTCACTAAAAATAGTCTTTATTTTACTATAGTTTATCATAAACATGTTATAGCTACACAGTAAACATGTTTACATATAGCTAATATTTTCACATATAAAATTCTGTTCCAACAGTGCTATAAATAGGACTGCTTTTAATGGAATGACAATAAAAATAATATCACTTGTTTAGATAATTTTTTTAACTTTTTCTTTTCTTCCAAGATCCCTTTTTAAATTTGTCATGGTGTTTTTTAAAAAATATATCTTATTGATTTTTTACAGAGAGGAAGGGAGAGGGATAGAAAGTTAGAAACATCAATGAGAGAGAAACATCAATCAGCTGCCTCCTGCACACCGCCCCTACTGGGGATGTGCCCACAACCAAGGTACATGCCCTTGACCGGAATCGAACCCAGGACCCTTCAGTCCACAGGCCAACACTCTATCCACTAAGCCAAACCGGTTAGGGCTAGATAATTTTTAAAGAAACATTTGAAATCTGAATGAAGAAAAATATCTTAAAATATTTAATAATGTGTGTGAGATAGAATAATATAAATGTTAAAACTTTTGGATAAATGATTAGAGGGGAAGAATAAGGAGAGAAGGAATTTTACCTAATGAAAAGGTATCTCTGAAGAACTTTCTTTATAAATAACAATTGCCTATATCATTTCCTTCCTACATATACTTAAAATCCTCTGAAATTAAAATCCTACTCTGAGGAATCTCAGTACCCTTGCACTCTGTCACACATGCTTAATATCATCAAGTTTTGAAAACAAAGGTAAAGCTGAGGAAGCTAAGTATATCCTAATTTAAAACTATAATCAACTTTCAAAAAATTAATTGTATACTTTTAAAAATCATGGAACATACTGCATGAAGGAATGAGTATTACACTGAAATTGGGCAGGCATACCAACCAAAAGCATTTCCAGATGGCAAAGAATTAGTCGGAACAAGAATTACAGAAGTATATTCTAAGCAATAGTCTGTCTTTGATAATTTAGAGGCAGCTGTGATAGCCACTACTTGTACATGACAGTCATATGAAATAATAAACCTTGCTAGCTATAAACATTACCAAATTCTGACACTATTGATTTATTATGTCTAACAGTGACATCAAACCAAACAACTGACAGAAACAATGTTACAGCTTTAAGAGCAGTTTGTCAACGATTAATACTGCCAAACGGGGTTTAGCTTTATGCTGGGACTGCTTGTCTAGCAGTTGTCAATCCAAGCAAAAATTACTACTGCCATGCGTCTGCTAACACAGGCCCGAGGCGCCGCTCCGTTAGCCCTCATTACCCCATCACTGCAAATACAGATGCAAGGCCAGTCCCTATTTAATATGCATGTTAATTATGCAAATTATTAATTGGGCTGGTGCTTGAGGACTTGTGTTTATGCCCAGATTAGAGTCAATAACTGTATCACACAGCATTCTAAGCCTGACCTGTGTGACAGAAATAAAGCTGTGCAGGAAGCAACATTTTTCTCATACTCTTCTAGTTCAGAACACTCGCTCTATACAGAGTATTTCACATTGATTCAGAAACAGGCCCCACAGGGGAGCCACAGAAACCACAGAATATATCTCTTATTAATATATTTATTTGTTAATATCCCCTGCCTGATATTGTTCATAATTATTTACAACATTCATTAAATTACTTTACCAAGTCCATTGTTTCTATAGAAAAAATGTTGAATGCACTGTTAAAATATATTTTTATAGTTATTTTTTTCCAATAAGGCTATGGTTTTTGTCCTATTTATATTACGTGTATATAAAAATTGTATGACATGATATTATGTTGTAAATTTTTTTATTTAAAAAAAATCATATAGATTTAAACCTCCAAAGATAGAGAGCAAAGCTATAAGGTTTTTCCAATTAAAATTTACAGCAGACAATGTTGTAAATTTTATACAGTTGTAATGCTTGCTGCAGTGTACTGAAATGGGAACTATTGATCAGTATGATTTCCCAGGATACATGAAGGGGGAACAAGGTATTGCAGAAAGAGAAACAAAACTTTCATTTGTAAAGCTTTCTATTAGACTTTACTGCCCTCATTTGGTTCTAGATGCATCTATCTAAACAGGGAAAAAGTCACATTCTCCCCACATAATTACAATAAAAGCAAAAACAAAAAACAAACAAAACACAATTAATCCAAAGTAACATTGTGCTCTAGTAAAAGCATAGTTTTGATATACTGTCAAGATGATATCTACAATGATGAAAGGATAATTATCATTGGATGAAAAATTTTTAAAAGGGAAAAAATCTTTACCTTGAAAATAAAAGTAAATAAAAATCAATTAGAATAACACTAGCAAAGCATATATTAATAGGAAGCATTAATAATACATTTATAATAGTTGAATTAGTTTCTATGAAGTGCTTTATAAATTTTATAAATATAAGTTATTAGAGTTATAGAAATTTAAGTTATTAGCAGAAAGAAACTGAAAACCTTAGTTTGCCAAAATGTGTTAATAAAAATATCACAGGCTCAATATGAAATCAGTGTATTAAAGTTGAGCCTCCGTAAACTGGTTTTCAGCTAAAAATGAAACTAAAGTTCTGATTCCCATTCTGCCTGGTTTTGCTGTAGAGTCTTACTGGTGACATCTCAAATTTTTCTTAATCTTACAAATAATAGAGAATAGGTTTCAGTTATTTAACCAATAAAAGATGGAATTCACGTCCAGAGACCTCCATGCAGATAAACCAGAAAGATAAAATTAAACTGACTTAATTTAACTTGGTTACCCCATGTTTGATACAATCTAGCTCACTGATAATAAAAATCTCTACTATTTACCAAGGACCAACTTTTTTACAGGGTCTTTTCATGTTAATATGTAATGTTATAATGTAAGAATCTATTAATGTTCTTGTTTAAATAAACACACAGTTTTCACATTAATGTCCATTTCATTAACTAATATTAAGCAGTACAGTATCAACTCTATAAAATGTCTAAAAACTTTCATTTGGGTGTTTTTAATACTCATTTTTAAAATTGTGATAATTTATAGGTAATTCAAGATAGTAATAAACATTCATTCATAACCATAAAAATTATTTCAAAAAAAGGTGCACATAAACTCAAATGATCTCAACTTTTATATTTTAATCTTCACTTGAGGATATGTTTGATTTTAAAGAGAGAGGAAGGGAGAAAGAGAGAAGCATTGATTGGTTGCCTCCTGTATGCTCCAAGACCAGGGATCAAACCCACAATCTAGGTATATGCCCTGACCTGACATCAAACCCACAACTATTTTGGAGTATGGGACGATGCTCCAACCAACTAGCCACCCAGCTGGGGCAAATGATCTCAACTTTTAATGGGGATACTTTTACCCAGGTGATTATGAATTTTAAACTTCAATCTGACACTGAAATTTTTTATTATTAAATTTTATTCTTGGATACATTTGAAGATGACTTTTCCTTTCTTTTCCCATTCAAAGACACCCAAAAGTTTGAATTTTCAGGGCTTCTTTGTGGCATCCAGTGCTGAGTATTTTCAGTGTATTCTAAATAAGTGTAGTTTTCTAGCAGATGGCTGACCTTATTTGTGTAAAAATGACTGTACCAAAAATGTGATTTTTACACTATTTTGGACCTTTTCCTCTTGGTGATAGTTCCAACAAAAAAGAAAACATGAGAGTAAAAAATGTACTTAAAGAAACTTTGTTTAGAACTATGGTCTATATTTATATATTGAGATAAGCCAGTAAGACCCTAATTTGTCAATATTATTTTTAAAAGTTAAATTCTGCACTTAAATAAGTTCTAAATTCAGGTCAGGAGCATAATTTATATTCTGAGGTGTGGAAAAAGATGGTGAAGCACAATACCAACAAGACCAAAGTCAAGGGTGTGACCTCTAGGTGGGCCAATAAGTCACATGCCAAACACACACTGACTCGACAGTACTGCAAATTGAGAAAAAGGAGAATATACTTAGACTCTGAAAGATACACGTATCTTAATAAAATGTAGATAAAAAAAAAAACATTAAAAATCAAACAATCTCCTTGCCTTATACTAAGTAGTAAGTATATACTAAAGGCCTACGAGGTATTGCTAAATATGCTAATTATCAACAACAAAAGTTTGTTATTAAGCATTTACAAATTCCCAAGGCAGTGCAATCCAATCATGCAATCACTATCAAATATTGTGTTTAGAAGCAAAGGAAAGTTTCAGAGGAATAACTGGAAATGGAATATTCTCATAAAAAGTTATAAGAACTATGACTGTAATATTTCCTGGGGAAAAAAACAGAATTTTGTTTCACTTTCAATTCTAATATGTTTCATAACAGTATAAAAACAATGTGATAAATTGACCCAAAACAACACCCCACCTTCAATGCTTCCAGAGACTGCACATTAGCCAACAGTTTATTCAAAGACTGAACCAACCTCTGCTTGATGTGTAGAAACTGGAATCTCATTGCACACTGCAGTGCTTATTCCAAATATAGTCAATGATTCTGAAAGCCAAATTGCCCATCTTTAGCACTGAACACTTATAACACAGGGAATGTAATAATCTAGATAACCTCTCACATCAACAGCTTGAATTAAAACAGGTAGTAAGAAACAACATTCTATTATAAAAGAGAAAAAAAAAACCAGACAATGGATGGATCTAATAATGGGAAAAGATAACAAAGACCTAGGATTCTAGCATCTGGCACTAAATGAACTTTTTTGTAAACTGAATGGCAGTTTCCATAACTGCTCCAAGCATCATTCCTTTGCCAAGGCAGTAAACAGCTTTTATCAGCAATAATGATGGCATAATCCCAGCTAAAAAGGAAAGTAACATATGGCAGCAGCCCTCCAAATACCATCCCGACAAAGTAGGGGGCATTTTTATTACCGCGTCCACTTGCAGAAAATCTGCCCGACATCTTCCCCCTTTTTCTTCTCTTTTTATTTATTTGTTTTGTAGGTTATCATCTTCTCTAAACTGAATTATCACATTTGGGGATTTTAAACTAATGATTCCTTGTTCTTAAATCCACTCACAGACTTACACAAAGAGACTGCCATATCTAATAAAGGCTAATAAAATAAAATGGAGCTGCCTATTAAAAAAATTTTTTTGAAATCACTAAACTGAAAAACAAATGCTCTTAATTAAGGATATTGGTACCTAGCATAATTACTTATACACAATGAGCACTCAGGAAATAAATTGATTTTAGAATATAATAAGAATTCTCAAGAAATTCAGATGAAAAAATTATGCTCACACAAAGATTACTTGGTATAAAGCTGATAAACAATGAACAGTTAACTGCAAAAAACATAATCTATAAATGACCTTAATCCTATTTGATATGTGTTAAAATGTCAGACTTCATAATATATATCTCTGATCAAACCACAGTGAAATATTTTTTTAGGCCAACATACTGTTTATCAATAAAAGTGAAAAGGAGAATGCTTCTATAAAATATCTTCTAATCGCCTGTGGGGTGGACTAATGAATCATAAATCCCATCTTGGTTTTCAATAATGACTTCCTATTTTCATTGACAAGTCAATGCCTGTCTTTTTTATCTAGGCTCTTGATCTTTCATTAATACCTTGGAAATATATTCTGAGAATGACAAAGATGCTATTTTGATTCAGATTTTAATGCTATAAATAAACAGATTTGGAAAATTAGTTTACTAATTAACACAGCAATTATTGTCTTAAACATTTAACATCTTATTACACACTTAGCCAAATGCAAACCTTTGTTTACTTCAGGCAAATTTATTAGGTGATAGAGGAATCAATGAAAAAGTAAAAGAATGCTAATATTTTTGACATCTCTACCTATAAATATTTTTTTCAGACTGAAAAATGTATCTAATAGCACCACTCACTGATGTGCACTACAGTTTACCACAGTGTCTATATTTCTGTTGTCAGTTTTACAGTATCTCCCTTCATTAAACCTATCAAGTTTTCCTTTTGATCATGCAACCAAGACCAGAAGACAGATATCTTCCTGGAACAGAGCAGTCTGCCAAGTCTTTCACAAGACCAGCTTAACCTCCCTATTGATTTTTTCAACACAGCAGCCATTCATTGTTTGTGACATTTGGCTGTCGGCTCTTTAACACCCTTCAACCAAATCAATTTCATATTTTTGTCAATGCTCTGCAAGAGGATGAGTAAAAATAGGAAGAGACTTAGCATGATTTAAAATGTTGGTTTTTCTCAAATAGTTTTAGCTTTAGCTTTTATAAGGTAAATTTAATTCATGTCCTTATTTATAATTCTGCAAAAAAAAAAGAAAGAAGCATTGTAAATTAAAATTTTTCAGTACAGTATGACCTTATTCTTGAATATTTTAAAATTTCTAATTTTCTTAATGTAAATGAATTCTTATGTAATCACACACTACTTGACCTAAACACTAATACATGAAAACATGTTTTCTGTGGTTTGGATAATTTAAAAATATGTAAGAAACTCTGTAAAGGCTAATATTACACAACATCATCATTACCGTTTTCAAAAGGCAAACCATGTCAAAAAAGCACAATTCATCATTTTGCTCAACCTTAAGTCTGAACTTCCAGTGTACCTGAATATTAAATGCCATGGACTACCTTCAGGCTGCGAACACAAAAACTTCTTTTGACATCAGTTAGAAAAACATGTGAAAATCAAAGACACATATGTTCTAAATTGTACCAAATCTCCAATCATTCATAAAGTTCAGCAGACTGTCATGGACATAGATCGAGTAAGAACAAAACTCAAAAGAAGTAGGCATGTTCATCTTATTTTTGTTAGTAAAATGTTAAGCTACAATTTTATATTAATTACTAGTAGACTGCCTGCTTTTTAGTATTATCAAAAGAAATCTTGAAATCATAGTTAGTGATTTATCTCAATATATATTTAAGGGAAAGGAGTGAGTTAATAACTTGAAAAATCTGACGGTTCCTTTGGAATTATTATACATTATCACAAAATGCATACCATATGCAATTCCTCAAAATATACAATAACCTAATATACCTGTACTTTGCTGGCATATTAACAGATATTCTAAAAACATCCAAACAGTTATAATGCAGAGTAAGTAAAAATAAAGTTGCAAAGGCAGTTTTTAAGTATAAGCATTTATCTAACACGTCTAAACCATTAAAAACACAAAATTAATAATCTGATCATTCAAATAGGGTCTATGAAGCCTTTTGGAAATACAGTGCACATACATATTTTGGGTGTTGCCAAATGCAAGTAATTATATTTCATCAAATCTAAGACACCATCAGTTGTAAGACTCACCATGAATATATGCACTATTTTAAAGAAAAAAATTTTTGCCAATTATACCATAACATAACATTGATTATTAGAGGCATCCTAACTTCCAAAATGTTAAAATGTGGGGAGGAAATAAACTTTTTAGAATCAGTGAAACATGGTAACAATGAACTAGAATAACATCTACTATTGGTTCTTTATGTGTACCATTTAAAATTGTACATGTTAAATATTGTGACAAAGCACTTTAGGTCACTTGGGGATATTATCAAGACCTTCTGCCTAATAAACTGACTCCCACATTACCCACAAACGCCTTATGAATATGTTGATGTATAAAGTACAGCATAATGAATAATGCACACACTAAGAAACCATATCATATCTGCCATACTTGCAAATATATCATTCTGGAAAATTTGTCTAAACAACTAATAATCTATGGCACATTCTCCACAGCAATGCTTAGGAAAGAAACACTATGGAATTAAAAGGACTTAGGTTTGAATAAGGGTCTGCCACTTATTATGTGATCCTGGGCAAGCTTCTTAACATCTCTGAGCCTCAGTTTGTTAATTAATAAAAACAGAAATAGCCCTAGCCGATTTGGCTCAGTGCATAGAGTGCTGGCCCATGGACTGAAGGGTCCTGGATTCAATTCCAGTCAAGGCATGTACCTCGGTTGAGGCTCAATCCCTGGCCCTGGTCAGGGCTCGTGTTAGAGGCACCAATTGATGTATTTCTCTCACATCAATGTTTCTCTCTGTGTGTCTGTCCCACTCCCTCCCACTCTCTCTAAAAATTGATGGGAAAATATCCTCCGGTGATTAACAACAACATCAACAAAATAAAACAAACAAAAAATGTACATATATGTAAGCAAACAAACAAAAAAAGGAAGTAATACCTACCTGCCTTTCAGACCTACTGTGAGAGTTAAATAAGGTATGTCAAAATTCTTAATAGAGAACCTAGCAAATTGTAAATATTCAATAAATGTTTCTTTCCTTCTTACTACCAAGCTATTGCAAAACCTGCATTATAACTATAACCATACATAAGCTAATGAATAGTTGATTACAAGTCAATCTGATATAAATATTTTAAGATGTTGTTAATGGTTCCTTGGAAATCATCATACATTATCACAGAATGCATATGCAGCCAATTACATATGATTAGATCCACAAGAACGTAAGTACAGAAATTTGTCTATTTTGTTCACTATTGTGTCTCTAGCATCTAGAACAATGCCTAGCACACATTAGGCATTCAGTAAATATTTTCAAAAGCATTAGGATTTCAAAGAACTTTTAATTTTCAATCCCACAATGAATTTTAATTTGGTAGCAAGTCAATGAAGACAATGCAAGAAAAGACTATTTTCTCCCATCTCTCCCATCTTAAAAATTATTGACCATAACAAAGTTAAGCTTTATACCAATAATTGAACAACAACACTGTAATTAATTCAACAACTACTTATTAAGCATCTACCATCAGAACAAGTGCAGTGCTAGGTACTGAGGAAAATAAACCTAAGTAGTATAAGATACATTTGCTGTCTTCATGAAAAGACAAAATAATAACATGCATGAAACCAGATATGATCAAGTTTCTAAATAAACCACATAGACAGACAATAATTTCCCCCTAGATACAAAAAATTAAAATAATTTAGAACAAGATAAAAATAACAAAATAGGGAATCAAGAGATGACATAATGAGGTGGTTTCAGGTGAATGACATGCTAATCCAGAAAGACTGATCATTGTTCATTCGCCAGTGAGGGATATTCTAAACACTTTTCCCTATGGAAAGTCCACAGATTCTAAACTAGAGATCATTAGCTCTCTAAAGCAGAGGTGGAAATATTTCACTTAAGGTAAGTTATTCAGGATAAAGGAGCAACAATGAACTGGGCATGAACAATCAACATGTTAGGTCTAGCAATGACACCAGCAGCCTACCCTAGTACCTGTTCAAGTCAACATATTTACTGATGCTGCTGTGTGCCAGGCCCTGTGCAAACATCGAAGTATCTATACTAATAAAAGTGTAATATGCAAATTGGTCACTATGCCCTCACAGTAACAACCAAACAGCAGGCTGTGTGGGGCAACCAGGCCGGCCGGGGGGGGGGGGGGGGGGTAAGGGGGGCACGGGGCTTTTAGGGGCAACCAGGCTGCAGGGGCGGGCAGTTGGGGGTGACCAGGCAGGCAGGCAGGTGAGCAGTTAGGAGTCAGTGGGCCCGGATTGTGAGAGACATGTCCAACTGCCGGTTTCGGCCTGATCTCTGGGATCGGGCTGAAACCAGCAGTCAGACATCCCCTGAGGGGTCCCGGAATGGAGAGGGTCCAGGCTGGGCTGAGGGGACCCGCTCTCCCCATGCACGAATTTCGTGCACTGGGCTTCTAGCACAAATATAATAAGAAACAAACATATCTCAAAAAGCTATTAGAGAAGATAGCACTTAATTCAGATTGCAGTGATCTATTTGTGCCTCTGGAATTACAACCATTCTATAGGTTAAATTCATGGGCTGAAAGATGGGACAAGATAGTCTAGAGAACAATCAAATCAGTCCCTAGACCAGGGGTGGGCAAACTTTTTGACTCAAGGGCCACAATGGGTTCTTAAACTGGACCGGAGGGCCGTAACAAAAGCATGGATGGAGTGTTTGTGTGAACTAATATAAATTCAAAGTAAAGGAGCGGAGGGGAGAGCAAGAGAACCGGATAGAACAGCCGGATCCGGCTCGCGGGCCGTAGTTTGCCCAAGGCTGCCCCAGACTATGCTTTGCTCATTTGAATAAATGGTAAGAAAAGTTACTATAAAATGAATATATGATCTTTATTGAAAAGCTGAAAAATATAAAGAAGAAAACATAAAGAATCCTATTTCCATCACTGACGGGTAACCACTATATACCATTATATAAAGTAAATATTTGGTCTTTATACTCTCAGCATTTGCCCTATATGAAAGAACTTGGGGAAAATCGAAGAACCCTAGAGGCCCGGTGCATGAAATTAGTGCACAAGTAGGGTCCCTAGGCCTGGCCAGCGATCAGGGCTGATCTGTGGGGCGACCGGGGAGGCCCCCACTGGCACCCGCCTTGGCCAACCTGGTGCCACCCACTCACCAGTCCCGTCCCTTGCCACTGCCGCTGATCGCCTCCCTCTGCGAGGTGACCAGCGGGGCGATCGGGGGCCCCCCGCCTTGGCTGGCCTGGGGCCTGCAGGCTGGGGGCAGCTCCTGCATTGAGGGTCTGCTCCCTGGTGATCAGTGCGCATCACAGCAACCGGTCATTCCGCCATTTGGTCGAGTTGCATATTAGGCTTTTATTATATAGGATGGTATACTACTATTTCAATAAATTGCTTAATAAATTTACTATATTAAACATTTTCCATAGTTAGGCATTCTTCTAATCTTCTAAAACATGATTTAAGATAATTATATGGAATTTCTATCATATGACTATCGCATAATTTATCCACATCACCTATTGTCATGTATTTTTATTGTCTACAATTTTGTCCTATAAGGAATAATGCTGCAAACTAGACCACCGAATAATTAAATAGTAGATATAGGGAAGTTTTTCCTCATAGATAATTCCACCTAACATATGAAAAAGAAATATCAAAATCAGAATATCTCCATTTTGCAATCCCCAATAAACTAACAGATATACGCATTGAGCATCACTTAACTGCCACTATCACACAAAAAAAGAAAGAAAAGTAGACATGTGCCACCTGATATAAGAACATATACAATCTATGAAACAATCCTGCAGGGAAAACATTTTAAACCAAAATATGATTAAACCTATAGATCCAACTGTCAACTTGCAGGAATACAAAGAACAGAGGACATGTTAAACTATACTATGGGGATGTAATCAGCAAAATCCAGACTGGGAATTATGGGACCAACAACCCTGTTTTGTTTTCAATAAAAAAGTACAAGGGAAAATAAAAATGGGAAAGAAGTTTTAAATTAACAAAACACTTTAAAAAGATACTTCAACCAATTGCAATGGGTAGGCTTTATATGCATTCCAATTTACACAAACCATATGAATATATGATGACATTAAAGAATTGATGTTAATATTTTGGTATAACAATAGTATAGTGACACTTTTTTTTTAAGAGTCCTAATTTCTCAGCGGTATATACCAAAATATTTAGAAGTAATATAATATGTCTTGGATTTACTTCAAAAAATATTTGAGGGAGAAATGGAGGTGAGAATCGAACATGGCTGGCCATGATTTGGTCAAGTTTGATGTTTGGTGTTCCATTATTCTATTTTCTACAGCATGGCTCAAAATTCACCTTAATAAAAATTTAAAAGGAGGGAGAAATGTTGCTGTGGTGACCATCTTTGCATGTATATCTTTATGTGTGTGTCTATTTCCTTAGTATTAACTTCTTAAAGTAAAATATTTGAGAGTAAATCTTTCTAAGGCTTTCAAAATATATTCCTAAAATGACCTGAAAATGTGCCAGCTTACACTATATACCACAAGCAGTGTATATAGTGCTGTGCATTACCCCTATATTCACCTATATAAATGTCTTATGTTAATAAACTTAATAAGCTTAATTGGGCAATGTCTAGTTTTAATATGACATGAGCAGTAACATTTGTCCCACAATCTTACACATTATATGGTACTATGAAGTATTTATAACAGTGTTTCTCTGTTACATATATAATTATTTCTAGGTATTGAAAAAATAAAGAAAAATAAAAGACATTATGAATAAGTGATTCTGTTTTTGTTTGTTTGTTTGTATCCTTCCTCCTCAAATGACATCTTCAGCTCACATAAATAAATCTTCTTAAAATCTAAACAAGAGAAATTAATATTTACTCAATTTTTACAGACTTTACAGAATGTATATAGAAAAAAATTAATTCAGTGATTTAGTTTCCTTTTACAGTCAAGGCCTATGGCTAAATGCAAGGATACAACAAAATATTATTTATTACATTTATTTTTAAATTAGTCAAACAATATACCAACATAGACTATCAAAATCTATAAATTTATTTCAACATTCTTCTTTCAAGATAAATTACACTACTTTTGTAATTTCCTAGCATTCACTCAGGTTTTTTTATATAGTGCATTGTCTCCTGGTACTAACCTAGAAATAGGCAGGCTTAGTGGTGGCAGAGCTTCAAATATTATATACTTACATTTTTAAATCAGGGCAGACACCTGAGACAAAAACTGTCCCCAAAGCTGCCTACAACAGCTACATGCTGGTCAC
>NC_137776.1:178695276-178840276 GCF_963455305.1 Plecotus auritus | reverse complement strand
TGGGTAAATGAAATTCCAAATGAACAATCTCTGAACAGTACAGCCAAATAACAAGGAAAGGCTTATTAAATTTTCCAACTAGGCTTCAGATATTTTAGGAAAGTCTGTATTCACTAAACAGAGAAAATGGAAAAGAAGATATCTTAATATTTTATTATTGTTCCCAATCAAATCAAGTACCATTAAAAGTGAAAAGGTGAAATTTCTTTATCATGAAAGCCAAAGGATAGCCTCAGTAAAACTCAGTACAATGCTAGAACTGACAGAAAAATGGAAGGGCTGAATTTTGTACGCAAAAAAGACTACTTCCCCCCTAAAGTAAAGGTGAAAATTTGGGTCATATTTTAAGCAAATTCTAAATGCAAAACTCACAAGTTATAATATAAGTGAACCAAGCAAACGAAAAAAAATCAGCAATTTTAAAAGACCTTCACAAAACAATACCATTAAGAAAAGAAGTCTGAGGCATAGCCCACAAAATTGGGCAGGAATGATCACAAAAAGCAAACAAGTCTTCAAACAGAAGTTGTGCCCGGCCTATGTGGTTGAGCGTTGACCCATGAACCAAGAGGTCCCTGGTTCCATCCAGTCAGGGCACAAGCCCAGGGTGCAGGCTTAATCCCCAGAAGGAGGCGTGCAAGAGCCAGTCGATCGGTGTCTCTCATCGATTTTGCTATCTCTCTATCCCTCTCCCTCCCCTCTCTCTAAAATGTCAATAAAAACATTTTTTTAAATGAAATTTGCATGCAAAAGAACACTAGCAACTTATCTCCATAATCTTGGGTCAATATTGACCTGTTTTACCCTACACTCCTACTGCTCTGGCCTAAAAACTGCCTTGTGCATTTCCCTTTAGTCCTCTCCTACCAATGAACACCATTAAGCTAATACACTCTGCTCAGTGCCTCCAAAAACACACATTTTTAAAAACTGAAGCCGCTATTTTCTGGACTAGACCACATGAAATGCAAAATGAAAACACTAGGTGTGTGAATTTCTCCTTACAGGACGGCTGAGAAAGACTGAATGGAGAGAGGTGAATTCTTTTATGCATGTAATAGTTCAGAAAACTGATATGATGTCAACATGAATGTGTTTTACAATAAAACTGGGTGTCAGAGCCAGAATGGATTCACTGTCTCTGCAGGCCAGAGCATGGCCACTGTTGCCTAGAATTGAGTAAAGTTGTCAACTGAACTGATGTTTAGCTTCAGTAAGAAGACCTGAAAGAGAAGAGCTGGCACACAGAAAACTCACTAAAGCAACTTTTTGCTTTAGAAACACAGCATATATTTCTAACTCCATATAAAGGAGGTCAGTTACTTTATCATTTGAAGGCAAAAAATAAATGGCCACACCATCAAAAAATAAAGATATACTAAATGAAAGTCTTCAAAATTAGAGCTGAGATACAATATAAGAAAATACAATCATTTCATATTTCAGATAGGGTATTTATTTCCTTTACTTAAATGTTTCATCTTGATACTTGTTAACAGTACATCAAAAACTTCACTAAAAAGCAAAAGCACTGAGGTCAAACTATTTTTACCCATTTACATTTTTCTGCACTAATCCAATGCTACGGTTTACTACCACATTCTTTTAAAATTAACTCCATCTAGAACAGTTAAGAGATCAACTTAATCTTCCTTGATTCTGTAACCAGGACAATCACTTCAGCCTACAGTAAAGAGAGCACTGCCCACCCCACAACATTCTGAACAAAAGCAGGCTGTACATGCTATAGGCACTGGGAGCTCAAGTCCAAAACAAGTCATACAACAGTAGGGCTATCCTCCAGAGACTTCACTCTTTCCTCTTTCCTTCTCTGTCACTGAACAAACTGAGGTAAGACAACACTCTAGGGATGAAACAGCAAAGAAGAGAAGAAGTAGAGTGGTGATCAACGTCCTGTTCCAACAGTTACGTACATAAAAATCCAGCCATGCATTTCTCTGCCTACCATATTGCAAATCCAAGGCAAAAAAAGAACACAGTACCTAGGGGGTACTAGATAAATGCAAATAGAGGAATAATCAACTACATTTCTCCTACCCCCACAGAACCAAGAATTAGCCAAGTCTGATTTTTAAAATACTGTCACAAAATATTTGAGTTTTAAACAATCAGAATAAATTTAACAATATGTACTAACCTAATTTAAAATTTAACTAGAACTTGGGAACAAGTACAAACCCTACTGCTTAATAGCCAGGTGATCTTGGTCAATTTATTAAACCTTTCTAGGTCTTGAAGTTTCCTCACCTGAAAAACAGGAATAATCAAACAAATCACAGTTGACTCATGTAAAGAGCCTATCACAATCCCTAGTATATGGGGACTCCTAATAAATGTTAATACATAATAATGTAATAATTCTAACTAATAATACAGTTAGATGCTATTTAGTAATTGGGTTAACTTGATCAACAGAAACCACAAATGGTGAAGCTCTATACAGGCAATAACTGTAACATATCGAACAACTTAAAATCAAACAAGCAAATTCCACAAAAGAGGTACAATTTGGGTTCAAACCTAGACTCACTTTACAATATTCTTCCCATAGCAATTCAATTAGAATGAGATTCAAAAGGAAGAATAAGAACAAAGAAATAACCTTGTAATAAAATATTTCCAGTCTTTGCCCTTTATTCTATACATACATATAATGTCCCAAAAGGCCATATAGCACATTTTAAAACTAAAATTTTTCTTTATATAGAAAGATACCATACACTACTAGTATAAAATTATGGTCAATGCACCAAGAAGATCAAGGAGTTAGGAAAGAAAAATGACCAATTCTTTAAAGGAAAGGAGAAAATTTTACTTGGAAGTTTAGCTATTGCTAAGGGATGGAATGTGTGTTAATAGTCACAAATAAGCCTCTAATGCATATCTAAGTAATAACATAAAAGCCAAGCATAAAAGGCTAGAAAAAAATGTTACCTTTTGTTATGCATTGCCTATAAGAAATAACTGCCCAAAAGCCAACATACAGAGGATAGCATTATTTGCATATAAACACAGAAAGCATAAAAACAACCCCTCCGGCGATACCCATATTTACAAAGAGGCATCTGAATGGCCCACTGTCCAAAGTGCTCCCTGTAGCCCAGAAATGGGCATCAGGAGATTGACAGATTAACAGAACACTGTCCTAGTCTCTTAAAGCTTTTGATTAACACTAAGAATTTTTAAAGCCAGAAAAATACTTTAAAATGGAGTATAAATGTATGAAATGTCAGGAGTTCATTATCTCAATCCATAAACAGGAAGTCACTAAAAAAACAATCTCGGAATGTTTAAGAATCATGCCAACATGATCCCTTTCTCTTACCCATTTCTCAGTCTTTCATTTCTTGTTGTCCATACAGTGTATACCTGATGTTTTACAGTCATCCAAAACATCTTCCCTAACTCTCCTATCAGAGTCAGCAGGACTGATAGGGTTTCCAAGCTTTTAACCTCCCCATAAATCTATGGCTTCTCTCTCTGTGTCTGTTCATGTGAAATCCTGCTAACTTTATTGTGTAAGAAGTTACATCTGTTCATTCAACACAACTGGAGTTTACAACCTAACCACCGGGTAACCAGTGCTTACTCCTATTCTCAACCCTTCCATTTAACCTTCACTTCCTAAAATCCTGTTTCTCAATAATTATTTTCCATTTCATCCTTTGGCAAGGGCAGATAAAGAATTATATGAATAGCCGAAACCGGTTTGGCTCAGTGGATAGAGCGTCGGCCTGCGGACTGAAAGGTCCCAGGTTCGATTCTGGTCAGGGGCACGTACCTTGGTTGTGGACACATCCCCAGTGGGAGGTGTGCAGGAGGCAGCTGATTGATGTTTCTCTCTCATCGATGTTTCTAGCTATCTATCTCTCTCCCTTCCTCTCTGTAAAATATCAATAAAATATATGAAAAAAAAATAATTATATGAATAAAATTAGCATTTGTTGAGTTTCTAGTATATCTCAAGAACTCTCATTATCACATTCAAGCTCAATGAAGTTAAACGTAAGGTAGGTTACATGTATTAGGAGTGAAAGGCAAGGACAAAGTTTTTTTATATTTTTAATTTACCTTTATTGTTAAAAGTATTACAGATGTCCCCTTTTCCCTCCCATTGATAGTATTTTTCTTTTCTTTTTTCTTTCTTTCTTTTTTGGTTAATCTTCACCTGAGATATTTTTTCCATTGGTTTTTAGAGAGAATGAGAGGGAGGGAGAGAGAAACATCTCCTACAGAGCCCCAGCTGGCTGGCCAAGGAAGGAAGCTGCATCCCAGGTACATTCCCTTGACTAGAAATTGAACCTGCAACCCTTTGGTGCAGGGGGCCAGGGCAAAGACAAGGTATTTTTATTAGAAGGCTATTTCTTTATCCTTCCTCTCTTTTAAACCTCATTCTAATTGGATTGCCATGAAGAAGACATTAATTTACTCAATCTATAGACTTCTACAAGTCATAGGTATTCTGAATAAGTACACTTCTCTTTATACATCATGTTTCCTTGATTCTTCAAACCAACAATGAATGAGATTTACTTGATTCTCACTTCAAAATTATCATTAATAGTAGTAACGTATATCTACTGAGCACCTACCATGTGCAAGGCACTTGGCTTTATGCTTCCATGCATGATTTTATTTAATTCTCACAAATACTCGCTGAGATAGAGCACTATAATTATATCCATTTTAGAAATTTAAAAAGTTATTTCTTCAAGGCAACCTAGCTGGGAAGTAGTGAAATTGGGACCCAAATCCAGTTCTGTATGACACCAAAGCCCATATTCTGAACCATTCTTCTAAGGATTAGGCTCCACCAAAAATCTCCATCTTGCCCAGCCGGTGTGGTTCAGTGATTGAGCATCACGGCTCAATTCCTGGTCAGGACACAGTTGCGAGCTGGATCCCCAGTGTGGGGCATGCAGGAAGCAACCAATCAGGAATTCTCTCTCACTGATGTTTCTATCTCTCTCTCCCTCTCTTAAATCAATAAAAAATATATTTTTTAGCCCTAGACAGTCTGGCTCAGTGGATAGAGTGTCAGCCTGAGGATTGAAGGGTCCCGGGTTCGATTCCGGTAAAGGGCACATGCCCAGGTTGTGGGCTCAATCCCCAGTAGGGGGCGTGCAAGAGGTAGCCAATCAATGATTCTCATCACTGATGTTTCTATCTCTCCCTCTCCCTTCCTTTCTGAAATCAATAAAAATATATTAAATAGATATATATTTTTAATATCCAGCTTACCTTGCTGCCTTCACTTTTTCTTCTACCTTGGCAAAAATTTGTCATTCCTTACATGTTATTTCCCTGAAAACTCTCCCAACATCCATTTTCTTTCCACCTTTAAGATTCTACTTTAGTCTCTTAATTTCATAAAACTTTTTTAGATTAGGTACCACACATTTCTACTCTAGACAATACAGTAACAGCCACCATTCCTGGACTTTGTTCTCTCCAAATATTTTGTGCTTTGGTACAAAGAGCTAGTTTAGGTATATGTATTTTTGTTACTTGACATTGGTAGAGTCCAATTTAATCTCATGAAGAACAGAGAACAGCAAGTTGCAACACTAGTTAGCAACAGACTTAATATTATTAGTGTAGATAACTTGATCATATCCAAAGAATGTGATTTGGTAGATTTTCCACATTCTGCAAAATATATCCTCCTATCGTTTTCCATGTGAAGCCCAAACCTTCTTGTCTACCAGAATGTGTCTGGAGTGTCTGATGATACCAAGGAGTGCAAGTTGAGCACTGCAAATGGGAAACCGTTTGTAGCTTAGTCAGCACCTGTTTGTATAGATTGCAAAAATTTCTTTAAAATTGTGAGAGCAAGAACCTATTGTCCAAAATGTTCTTGAAAAATAAAGGAAAGAAAAAGGAAGAAAGGATAGCGGACTCTGTTTTTCCTCAGGGTGCCAAATACATGGCAGTGGCTCTGCCCTTAGAACGTTTCTACCTTCCATTTCTACAGAGCTACACCAACCAAAAATGCATCCTTTCATTGTTACCATTTGGAAAACCTTAACAAATCAAACTCTGGACATTCTTGAGACCTTCACTTATTTGGAAGAATTAATTGCAGGATAGTTCAAAATGGCCCTTTATTAACCTTAATTATTACCATCTAGATTTTAAAGCATAAGTCACATAGTTCAATATGCAAAAAGTACATTTAAAAAGTCATTTTCCTACTCCTGAATGCAAATTCCTTTTTATTCTTTACCTTATTTTGAATAAGGTTGGCAATTTTTTTTGCATGTTTAAGAATTATTTGTATTGCCTTTTCTGTTGTGTTTTTATATCTTTCATCTATGTTTTACTGTAGTAGAACCCCAAATACATACAACTGCTATAAATCAGTACTAAAAACAAGCCTATTAGAAAACCAGGCAACGGATATAATTTATATAAAAATGTATAAACAATTGGTCCATTTTAAAACTTAGCCACTATCACATCAGCATGATCACCCTAAAAACTTGTTGAAAGGTGACGTTCATGGAGCATTTGCTACGCTTGTTCCCTCCCTCCAGCTACATTTCTGAGTCTTAGTTGATATATTTCTTTGCTTATAAAAACTTTACCACACTACTCTTTCTAAAGTTTCCTACTACCCCAGATAACCCTCATAACATTTATTATGCTCTGAAATTATTCTATTTATTGTCTGTCTTCTACACTTAATTGTATCATATCTTTGAGGGCAGCATACTTGTCAGCCATGTTCACTGCTGTATATTCAGTACCTAGAAGAATCTCTGGCTCAGAGAATGCAAGCAGTATCTATCTGATTGATGACATTGTTAAAAGGTAAACTGAAATTAGGACACTCATCTAGTGCACATGGGAGTATAAAATGGTGCAGCCACTTTGGGGGAAAGTCTGGGAGTCCCTCAAAGGTTAAACATAAAGTTACAACATGATGCAGCAGTTACATTCCAAGATGTATACCCAAGAAAATGACAGTGTATGTCCATACTTAAACTTGTACGTGAATGTTCATAGCGGCATTATTCATAATAGCCAGAAAAGTAAAGCGACTCAATACCCATCAATTGGTAAGTGGATAAATGAAATATACATTCAATGAAAAATTATTCTGCAATAAAAAAAAATGAAATATTGATACATGCTACAACATTAAAGAAACCTGAAAATATAATGGTAAGCCAATCACAAAAGACCACATATTGTATGATCTCATTGATTTGAAATGTCAAGACTTGGCAAACCTATAGAGACAGAAAGTAGGTTAGTGGTTACCTAGGGCTGGACTGGGGGAAAGGGGAAAGGCGGAATTGGGAGGAAATGGGTATAAGGCTTTTTTGCGAGAGGGCGCCAGCCAGCAGAGGGACCCCACCAGTGCACGAATCCATGCATCAGGCCTCTAGTTATAATATAGGACAAAGAAAATAAAAAATTATGTTACTTTTGTTAGGAATACAATTTTTAAAAAAATATATTTTTATTGATTTCAGAGAGGAAAGGAGAGGGAGAGAGATAGAAACATCAATGATGAGAGAGAATCATTGATCGGCTGTCTCCTGCACAACCCAGGCATGTGGCCTTGACCGGAATTGAACCTAGGACCTTTCAGTCCGCAGGCCAATGCTCTATCCACTGAACCAAACCAGCTAGGGCAGGAATACAATTTTTAACATAAAGAAGAAAGGTACAAGTATAAGATCAAAAACATTAAGTAAAAACCCTGTAATCTTATATTTCAATTAGAATTATCAATGTGAATTCATTTCCCTCTTTTTTCCTAAATGCAAACAATCTAATAGCACTGAGTACCCATATTGTGGTCTTTATATGTCATTCCTCAATAAAAACAAAACAAAACATGGCTCTTTGGTAAAATGGCAGATTCTACGTCTAATGCTAGGAATATACAAGATGAGCCTGGCAGAGTTTGTTATGCAAGAAAGTAAGAGTGATAAAAGCTAATGAAAGAGTCTTATCAAAAGGACACAGGAGGAAAACACATGGCGTTTCCTCAAAAAATTAAAAATGGAATCCCACTTCTAGGAATGCATCCCAAGAAATCAGAAACACCAATCAGAAGGGATATGTGCACTCCTATGTTCATAGCAGCACAATTTATAATAGCTAAGATTTGTAAACAGCCCAGATGAGTGTATTAAAAAACTGTGGTACATCTACACAATGGACTACTACTGGTACACTGCTGTAAAAAAGAAGGAACTCTTACCATTTGCAACAGCATGGATGGACCTGGAGAGCATTGTGCTAAGCGAAATAAGCCAGTCGAAGAAAGGTAAATATCACATCTCACTCATTTGTGGAATATAATGAACAACATAAACTGATGAACAAAAATAAAGCCAGAGACATAGAAGCATCGAACAGACCATCCAACCTCAGAAGGAAGCCAGGGGGTAAGAAAGCAACCAAAGGACTTGTATGCATGCATATAAGCATAACCATGGACACAGACAGTAGGGGGGTGAGAACATGTGCTGGGGGGTGGGAATGGCCAGGAAGAGGTCAATGAGGGGAAAAGGAGACATATGTAATGCTTTAAACAATAAAGAATTTTTAAAAATCCAAAAATAAAGAAAAACAAGGACACAGGAGCCAGCTAGAAGGAGATCCCACTGGACAAATATGGGACAACTTAGCATCAAAACGAATAATGCCTGCAACTGATTAAAACACACTGCACATTTACTTTAGAAAATTAACTTTCATTTGTAATGCTAACAGCAAGACACCCATGAAAAACACACATGGTGTCAAAACAAGCCAAAGGAAAATCGTTTGGGCAAAAAATGAAAAAGGATCCCAAGTCAAATTTATAGAAAAGATTCCTTTATTAACTTTTGGTCGAGAATATGTTTGTATATTTTCAGAAAACAACTCCAAGACCATGTGGATTCCTGCAACAGAGAGGAATTGGCAGGACTGCTCCAGCCATGAAGACAGAAAAGAAACAGTCCAGAGATGGAAGACGCTGACGACGCCTTGCCATACTAGCAGTCAGCAGTTGTGCATCGCTGCAGGTTGCCCAGGACCAAACCAGAGAGGGTCGGACCTGCATTGCCACCATTTGTCCACCATCCAGAACTGAAATATCATTGCTGACATGTACACATAACGAACTGTTTGACATTGAAATTGGGACTCAAAAGAACTGTTGGCCCAGAAAGAAACTCACTACAGACTGAAAAAAAACAAAAAACAAAAAAAACACTGCACATGCAAAAAGCCAAAACCTCATGCCCTGGACAGTGTTCTCAATGGTTAGAGCATCAGCCCATGCATCAAAGGGTCTCAGATTCGACTCTCAGTCAAGGGCATGTTCCTGCGTTGCATGTTCGATCTCCAGCCCCAGCCAAGGCCCGTGTAGGAGGTAACCAATCAATATGTTCCTCTCACATGATGTGTTTCTCTCTCACTCTCTCCCTCCATTCAACTCTCTCTAAAAATCAATGGAATATCCTAGGGTGAGGATTAACAACAACAACAAAAAAGCCAAGACTCCATAATAACA
This sequence comes from Plecotus auritus, assembly GCF_963455305.1. Taxonomy (NCBI): domain Eukaryota; kingdom Metazoa; phylum Chordata; class Mammalia; order Chiroptera; family Vespertilionidae; genus Plecotus; species Plecotus auritus. The sequence goes on along the minus strand of NC_137776.1, from coordinate 178,830,735 downwards.
ACTTAAGAAAAATAGAAAGAAACAAGAAAGAGACAAAGAAAAGAGGGAAGGAAGGAATCAAAACTTATTCACCACTGGAGAATGTTAAGGCACTACCTCTTTACTCTGGAAATTGATCATTAAAAGGGAAGAATTACGTATTTTATACTGCCTTTCCAGTATGAATTGCATTTCAGGATAACCAAATAGCTCTCCTGAATTGAATAAAACTCTTTTAAAGAGTTTTGGCTAATAAATGAAGGAATAACATAATTGGAAATTACCATTTTCAACCCCTAAGAAATTCAGTAATTCAAGCACTGATCATCCATGGAGGATAAAACCATTAGGTAAAAGGATGATGAATGAGGAACTTGACAATGAAAGGAGCAGGCTGGCTCTACTGAAATCAATCTTAGCATTACAAAAAGTAAGACAACCAAACTTTATGGCTGACTGATACAATATGAATCTAATCAAGCCTTTAGATCTAACTTCCAGTCAAGAAGTTAGAGAATACAGGCAGGCATAAATGAAATAAGGCCATGAAGAAGTAATCAACAAAATCCAGGATAATCATTCTGGTTTCTTCAAGAAGTCAATAGTATGTGGAAAAGCACTGGTGGCTGGTGAGGGAGTTGGGGATGAGAGTGTCTCTCTGTTCTAGTTTAAAAGACAGTTAAAGAGTCATAACAATCAAATATAGTGAATGGACCTTTTTGGAACCTATTTCAAACAACCCAACTGTAAAATGACATATATATGTTCAACAATCAGGAAATCTGAGTAGATATGATATTAACATAAAGACTTGTTAATTGAAGAAGTAATCAATTTTCTGAGGTGTGATAATGGCACTGTGATTTATGTAAGGAAGAAAATAGCTTTTTAAAAAGTAGACTTGTTCTGGCAAGTGTGGCTCAGTTGGTTGGGTGTTGGCCTGGGCACCGAGGGGTTGCCAGTTCAATTCCCAGTGCAGGGCTTACAGGAGGCAGCTGATTGATGCTCTTATACTGATGTTTCTCTCTCTCTCTCCCCCTTCCTCTCTCTAAAATCAATTAAAAAAAACTTTTTTTAAAAAGCAAACTTAAATATTTAGAGATGAAATTACATGTGTCTGAAATTTGCTTTAAATATATTCTAGTAGGAAAAAGGCTGTGGGAGGAGATATGAAACAAGTATAAAAAATTAATGTTGATTAAATTGGCTGATGGTTATATAATAGTTCACTGTACGTTCTTTTTATTATGTTTGAAAATCTTTATAAAGTAAAAAATACAAACCAACGAATAAAAAGAAAGAAAAAACAGTATCAGCTAACTGACTACTAGGAAACTGAAACCTAGCTCTACCACTTATTAATTGTGTGAATTTGGGAGAATCTCTTAACTTCTTTAACCACAGTTTTCCTTCCATCAAATAGGGAAACAAGCACCCCGTTTGTTAAGTCTGAATGAGATAACCTATAAAAGCATATAGACTATTTGCAGTACACAAAATGCCCGCCATTGTCATCATTACTATTAGTTGTACTATTATTGTAGAGGATGTGATAGCAAAGACTCCTGAGTAGTTCTTTAGGTAAAGAGCCAATGTTTGTTTTTTGTCAAAATTCTGATTTCTTCTTCAATAACAGATAAATACACAATATAAAACATCTATAAATAACTACTTTTCTTTTTCTATTAATCAGCTTTTTAAAAATAAGCAAAAATATTACTTCACCGAAGGTGAACTGTTTTAAATTTTATATTACTCATCAATTAAATTTAAGTGACACGGTGTTACAACTATTTTTTATATAATTTATGGTTCTACTGTTAATTTAAATTGTCTCAAAAATGATACATAAAATAAATTACCTAGCTAGTAAAAAAAATCTAATATATAAACAATCTTTTCTCCACTAAAAGTTATAAATATTTTTCTCGCCTCTAAACAAAATCAGTTTGATGCTCATAATACATATGCTTTACATAATATAAAAAAAATCCCTTTTGTAAATAAAAAATTATACTGAAGTCTACAGAGCCGAGGCAACTGATAAATTTTTCCTTTCACTTTTAATCAGGCTTCCTGTGGTAAGAGCTCAGCAGACAGTGACGCGAGACACTGCCTCCCAACTTCGGTTCACCTTTGCAGTTCCACAAGGGACACCATGTCAAGATTGTTCAGCTTTTTTGATGAGTGCTGCGTGGGTAACTAATGTGTAAATGCAGATACGTATAGAAAGCAGTTTTGACAGTGATGTATTGCAACTGGTTCCAGATGTCGGTAAGGGATGCTTGGCCAGGCATCTGGGACTCCACTGACACGGAGCAGTGCCAGGACCAAGCCAATCTCAAGACTAAGGCACTTTACTAGTAATTCTTCAATTAGAATCTTCTTAAAACAATTAACTTTGCTTCTCTTCTTTCAGGAAAACACTAAATATTCCTACTTTGTTTTTTGTTTTTTAAATTTAAGGAAAGGGAGGTTAAAATGTTGTGCATCCTAACAGCATGACTACAAGGAGAACTTCAAAGCAAACTGCTGAGATATTAAAAATTAAAAACTGCCCTGGCCAGTTTTGCTCAGTGGTTAGAAAGTCAGCCCTCGGACTGGAGGGTTGTGGGTTCAATTCCCAATCAACAGCACATACCTCAGTTGTAGGTTCCATCCTGGCCTGGTGGGCCTCATGCAGGAAGCAGCCAATCCATGTCTCTCTCTCAGGTTGATGTTTCTCTCTCTTTCTCTCTCTCTCTCTCTCTCTCTCTCTCTCTCTCTCTCTCTCTCTCTCTCTCCTCTTCCTCCCTCCTTTCAACTCTCTCTGAAAGTTAATGGAAAAAATACCCTCGGGTGAGGACTTAATGGAAAAAATACCCTCAGGTGAGGACTGAAAAAATAAACAAAATTAAGCACATATTAATGTCATCTAATCAGAGTTTTAAATTGTACCCAAACTTGAATGTATACAGAAGTTTTAGCAACCCATGATTAGCAGAGTAAATGTCGAGAGTACACATCTAATGATATTAGAATTCCTAAAAACATCAACATTAACATGGTACATATATCACAATAATTATAAGTCAAATCATCAAGCTTATCTCTCTCCATTTGCTGTCTATAAACTTGACAAGTGTATTTAGCTAAAGAAAATGTACTGCATTTTGCACTGACCTTAAAATAAATGATAAATTTTGTACTAATGTATTTCCAGAATAAAATCCTAGAAAAAAAAGACCGAAAAGCAGCGTGTGAATAAATGAAATTTCTGGTCCACTGGCTAATGAAGTGCAATATGATGTATACAAAAATTCCAAAATAGGAATACATTATTATAATGATGCAATGAATAGCCTTTAACCTTTAAAACTGATAAAGTTACACTTTCTACATGAAAGATGTTATAGCACTGCTCCAACATAAGCATTTGGTCTAATGGGAATTTTTTCAAACAACCTGTCTGTCTCCCTCTTCTTTCAATACCAAACTTCCAGCTCCAATCAAAAAACCTCTCAGGGGATCACCTACAGCTACATTCTCTCCATGTGGTTTTGCTATAAGGCATTTTCTCATTGATCAAGGAAACTGCAGAAAGCATGTGTTCTGTTTATCCTAGAACAAAGAAGGTGACTCATGTTACTGATTTTTAGTATCAAATCAAAGGTTTCAAAATACTTTTAATAGAAATGAGGGCAAATAAATCTGTCAGAGTGATGTTTAGAACTCTATATTTCTTTTGATTTGCTAATAAATTGAATAAATTGAACATTCTAAATACATTACAAAACTTTTAATCTGAGAGAGAACCTTGTGGTCAATAATTTCCTGTTATAAATAAATTATTTAACTACTGCCCAAAACTGCTATATTTGGCCTAATATAACTTGATATGCTAATTGAAAGGTCAAGAGTAGTTTTAATAACTGACCAATCTTATTTTTCTAGATGGATCAACAAATTTATTTCTAACCTTGCATTTAAATGATCAACCAGTAAAATTTTATTACAGGATTAGAATATATTAAAGCAGTAATTTTCAACATTTTTCATCTCATGGCACACATAAACTAATTACTACAATTCTGCAGCACACCAAAAATATGTTATATTTTTTGCTGATCTGACCAAAAAAAAATAGGTATAATTTTGATCGATTTACTACTACTACTACTACTACTACTAAAATTAGCAAAAGTGTAGGTAATTACCATTATAATAATAATAGTGGTAATTACCTACACTTTTGCTCCAAAGTGACTTTTTTAAAAATCAGATGACTATACTTGTATATAAGGATTTCTGGTACCAGAAATTAACCAATGAGATGTACCTCTATTATATAACCCATATATTTATGGTTTAAAGATAGGGCATTCACATCAGATGGATACTGTTGTGTTGGCTGTTGTCATTTTTTTATTTGACAATCTAAGCAAAAAGAGGTCAGGGGCCCTAACTAAATAGTCAGGTATTGCATGTTTTAAAAATTCTTACAGCACACCAGTTGAAAATCACTGCATTAAAGACAGCAGAAGAGCTATAAAGTATTTGTCCCCATCTCCCCTTTTATAGGGTTGTTATGACAATCTTTATTGTGTCATGAATATTGACACAACCTTAATTTTGGTCTTATCCTAAATACGATGGTTTTGATTCCTAATAAATTATGTTCAACAAATAAAAACATAGTTGGAGCATTTCTACATAAACCGTTAATTACTCAGAAATATGGAAAATTTATGTAAGCAGTACAATTATATATATCACATCTGGCAGGTCAAAAAGAAAAGGATCACCTAGTGAAAATATGGAAGCAAGTATATTAAATGACTTTTGTGTTTATCTTGTCAGTTTACTAATAACTCAAAATAAATCCTCTAGATAACAAACTAATATAAAACAGAAACTACAATATCCAGCAAAAGTCCACTTTTCCACTTTAAACTACTGACATCTATACCCAACACAAAAAGACACACTAGACTAATATCCTAAATGAATTTAATGTCTGATTCTGAAAAAATAAGTGTATAATTACAGAACAAAGCTATGTATCACAGTCTTATTGCTGGTGTCAATGTAAATTGGTATAACCACTTGAAAAGCAATTAACAGCATTGAGTAAAGATGAATATACACATACTCTATAACCCAACATTTCTATTTCTATTTATAGACTTTAGAGAAATTCCTGGATTTGAACAAGAATACGTATACCAGAACACTTATAATAGCAAAACTTTGGAAACAATTTAAACATCCATCAATCATGAAAGGGAGGAGTTAAAATGAATGAAATCAATCCACAAGTATCAAATTGAATACAATTGAAGAACAATGGTGAGGGAAAAGAGGAAGCTACAGAACAATATGTGTGTGTATATATATATATATACATATATATATATAGTATTTATTTTTATACCAATACTAAAGATACTATTAGTATATAATATTTATAAACCTTACACATGCAGGAAGATTTTTACAAATTCAAATTAACATATGCACCAATTACAAGATAAGCACTACTTTTGTATAAGTAAGTAAGTCAGGGAGCTGAACGGATGGGAAATCTTCAACCATATAAATGGGTTGCTTTTTTAAATAAATATCTAAAGCAGGTATAGCAAAATATTAACGTTTATTAAATTTAACAGGAGGGAATACGAATGGCTGTATCCTTAAAATATATCACAATTAAAAATTAACATGTAAAAATTCCATATATCCTACATAACTCTTTACTTCAGAATTTCTAGCAATACCTCATTCAAATAATTGATTTATACACTGCGTAATTTTGTTAGGTTAAAAATTAGGCCCATAATTGAAGGACAGAGAAATCTATTCTTCCCAATAAGGTCTTCACACAATCAGCTGAACTTTCTAAATAGTTCTTACTGATATTACAATTATTATGTTTTTGCAGCATTCATAATCATAGATATATTTTCAAAAGAAAGATTCCCCTAATCACCACTGACCCTACACTAATCGGTGAATTTTCCAGACAAGCGAGAGTCATCAAGCACTTAAAATATCTGATTTTCAATTCTGTCTGAAACCTCACATAAAAGCATTTTGAGGAAAGAGGAAGGTTATTCCTATATCATTTGTGATAATCAAGATATAAGAACAGTAAACAAAGTATTGGATTTTCAAGTCAGGAATAATTTTTTCCAAATAAAGAATTCTTTTACATATGAAAATTCTGAGCCATAAAAAGTAGATAAAAACTATTCCCAAAAAGAATTTAATAAGATTGTGTGTATAAAGGAATTTATTAGGCTAGAATCTCTATGTATTATATAGTCAATTATAGCAGTTTTCTCCCATAATGAAATGTTCTAACTTTTGGCACTAGTTAAATATTAATGTTATTGCCTTTCTCATTCAAAGATAGTATTCTAGAATTGAACTTGTAGAAAACTACCACCCATAGTAATATTTAGAAGTGTCTCCCAATGCAAAATTAAATAGATGTATAGGATATTCTAGCAAAGCCCCCAAATTAAATTCTAAAATAAGGGACACTACTGTATTAAACTTGGTGATATCACAATCATAAACTGACACTCTAAATGCCAAAACGAGAGGAATAAAGATGAAGAAAAATAAATACTTGTTAGCAGTATAGCCTATCAGAATTAAACAGTGATGTTTACTTGTAAAATAAGAGTACTTCCTACATCAGTGGTTTTCAAAGTATGGCCCTGGGGCCCATAATGCACGCTTAGGTGTCTGGCAAGGTCAAAATTATATTCATAATATTACTAAGATGTTGTTGCCCTTTATACTTGCATTTGCTCATGAGTATACAATGAAGTTTACAAGGAGCTACATGGAGTATGATATCACAACAGACTGAATGCAGAACAGATTAAAAAATTCAGCTGCTGAAGTCAAACATTGAAGAGACTTGCAAAAAATGTAAAACAATTCCACTCTTCTTATTAACTTTTTCCTTGGGAAACCATAAGTTTTTTTTATTTTAAAAATGTTATTTATGCCTAATGCAGTTGGTTTATTACTGTTATTTTTAAATAAACTAATAAATTTTTATAATTTCTAATGACAAATATTGATAGATATAATCCACATTAGCAAAAGATCTCTAGGGTTCTTAATGATCCCAAGAGGCATGGAAAGGGGTACTGAAAACATGAAGTTTGAGAGCCAATGACCTACATCTTAGAGTTGTATGAAGATTAATTGAACTAGTCAAGCATTTTTATAAGGCATGGCAAACAGTAAGTTCTCAATAATTAGTACCTATGACTGTTACATTACAACAGCTGGGCTACAGAAAGCAATGTGGAGATCAGAGGTTCTTATAAATTTGTCTCCCATTCTCTAGTAAACGAGTATTTAAAAAATAAATCATTAGTCAGATTTAATTCATTATTATAGATTCTAATTTAAATTCTGTCATAATAGGTCTCTATATTATCTTTCTAGACTGTGAATTTCCTTACAAACTAGGAAGGTCTGATTCACTAGTCTTAAAATATACCTTAGTCATTACCATAGAGTTCTCTTTTCCTTTCAGCCACTAGGAAAACAGCAAAAAGAAGCCTAACTGTCCCGTGACAAGCACAACACATAAATTAGGGTATTTCATTCTCATGGAATTGTACTCCTTGGAAATACAAGATCAATACAGGAAGATGGAACAACAGCACTGGAGGGCCCTTGAGCAAGCTTCCAGTCAAGATCCCTGACTACAGGCATATGTAGCACATATCCAAGAGAGACCGATCCATACAGAGACTCACAAATTGAGCAGTTAGTTATATTTCACACTAGTAGTTGAGTAGCTCTTCCACAAAGCCAACCAAAATCTTTCCCACAGGGATCGGGCCTAAACCGGTGGTCGGACATCCCCCGAGGGGTCCCAGATTGGAGAGAGTGCATGTTGGGCTGAGGGACACCCCTCCAGTGCACAAATTTCATGCACTGGACCTCTAGTAGATACATAAAATCCATTTTCTGAGTAGCATGTACAAGTGAATAAAAGTAAATACATAGTCTTAATAATTTTGTATAATGCACAGATTTTTATATACCACAATGAGTAGGGTAAATTTTAAAATTTTAGTAATCAGCAGCAATAGTAGACATTTGCAGAGGGAATAAGGGAATGTTCATTCCCCACCACTTCCCTTCCCCACAATTGTATTTTGAGTTTCAAACATCATAGTAGCTTCACAAAATATGGCTGTACTACTTTCACTTCTAAGAAACATACTTGCTAAAATGGCAAAAATAGGCAGTGGGATTTAATGAATGATAATAGTTACTAATGAATAAAAATTCACATTATTTTTTTTAGCTGATTAGCAAAAAAAAAAAAATCCCACAATTTTTAAAACACCACAAGTGGCCCAGCCATGGTGGCTCAGTGGTTGAGCATCGACCTATGAACCAGGAGGTCACAATTCGATTCCCAACTGGGGCACAGGCCCGGGTTGTGGGCTTGATCCACGGTAGGGGGCATGCAGGAGGCAGCCGATCAATGATTCTCTCTCATCATTGATGTTTCTTTCTCTCCCTCTCCCTTCCTCTCTATAATCAATAAAAATATATTTAAGAAAAAAAATTACAAAAACAACCACAAGTGTATACCCAAATTACACAACTGCTGAGATGGAGGATCTATAAAATTCCCAAATTCAGCTATTCATTAGTATGTGTTTCATAAGTATGCAGAATAGAATTAGTAAGATTGAGGATGTCACAATGTGTTGCATGGAGTTTTAAATAATAATCCAATACAATCAGCTACAACACTAAAAGGATACCCTGTATGAATGTATGAAAAAACATTAATGACGTATATGCATTTATTAGATTATACAGTCTTTCTTCTACTATGGTCAAATTACAATCCAAGTTAAACTCAAACATGGTTTCCTTTTAAAGCCTCTTCTAAACTACTGAAAAAAATTATTTATAAAAGATGGGTTGCCTGTTAGATATGAATATAAAACATGTTCAGGGAAATACCTAGTTTCAAAATGAAAAAATATTTTCAAGTTTCTAAAAAGGTGCTATCCATACCCTTCCGTAAAAGCATTAGTATTTACAATGAAAAATCACATCAAGGTAAGAAATGGTTTTAAACTCTGGAGAACAAAATTTAAAATGTATCTCCTTTAAAAATAATTTTCAATGATCAGTAAAGAATTTTCCCTGATCTTCTATACAACAGGCCCAGAGGAAAAATACTGTCAAGGCTACTTATAACAGCACTTCTTACCTCACCACTAAACAGGCAATAGAACAAAGTCCATTTTTTTAAAGTTACACAGTATATGTACTGAGGTTAAAAATATTTACACAAAATTTTTCTAACAGAGGAATAATAAATTAGGTTCATCAACATGTTAGCTCCCTGCCAATGTTTACAATCCACCTTTAAATATTAAATTTTAATTTTACTTATTTAGAAAAAATTACATAATTCTTCATAGCACAGTTTAAAAATAACTCCACTATTAATGCAGGCCCTTTATTTAATCACAGGCTAATTTACTCCTGACAGAAAGTAAATTCCACTATTTTCTGTGAGGCTTTATGAAATTGCCATCATTTTTAATTAATTCTTAATTAAAATATATTACACCACAGCTTCTACCCATCTCTCTTGATATTCTAACATAATCAATTCAAGACCATTTACATATCATTAATTAAAAGCCTTCCTCTCTCATCCTTAAAATCATAATGAGGCTCTATTTCTCATTAGCAGCCTTTAAGGAATAAAATAACAATAGAGTCAAGAATGAATGGCAATTTTTAAAAAATAATATTTTATACCTTTAAAAACTATATAGTGGACAGTGCAATTTTCAAAACTTCTCAGCTTTGGGGAATTCTTAAATTCTTTCTCTATGTTTCTCAGTAACATTGAGCAACAATTGGCTATAACTTTAAACTAATCCTCAAATGGGATTTAAAAAGTAAAGCAGAAATAGTAGCATCGTTGAAACCAGAGAAAATCCAATATACTTCTATATCTGGACAATGACAAGTCTCACCATGAATGCTACAAACAAGTTAATTACTATAAAAGAGTGAAAAGAAGACAATTAACATTACCTTGTCTTCATTTCAATTTTTGTCTTAAATTTTCAGAAATGATGTAATCTAAACCCTCCTTTGCTTTTAAAAAGATTCTTTTTTTTCCAACTAAAAGTCCATTATTATTATCTCTTAAATCTTAAGATGTAATTAGAAAAATATAATTGAAATTTCTATCTCAATGCATTCCTTACTAGCTTACCACTGTCAGAATGAACCATCTGTGGTTACATGAAGAACTGAAACAGAGAAGCTAGTATTAAATGCAATAATTAAACTCCAGAGCTATGATATGTTTTACACATTCTTAAATGAGCTGTGATATATGCTGGTACTATAAAAAGTTATCATTTATTGGTAATGAAAGGTAAAAATTAACCATCTATTCAACGATTTTACCTCTCCTGGAGGCTTCAAAGCCAAATACAGCTTGAGATAAAATGTATAATAACTCGTAACTTTTAACCCACTGTTTTCAATATTTTGGCTGTAAGTTACAAAATTAATATCTCAACTATGATTATTTTTATGATTAGTATAAAACAAAATTTCAGTGCTTTTCTTTTGCTTTGAGCAACTGCAGTAGTGTTGCCTTCTACAATACTACCAAAGAAAAGATTGACTTAAACCTTAATTTGTTACATTTTTCTGAACTTATTTGCAATTATATTTCAAAGCCAAACACAAAAAAGAACCAATAGTATCAAAAGGTAACCCCAAAAAATAATGCCACATAATAGAGGTAAAATCAGACTTATGTCTTGGAAATTTTATGCAGACTTATTGTCACCAGCATTAACTATATCTAGGTGCTTCATATCAGGCAAATCAGATTTATATCACTGTCTTCTGTCAAATGCAGGTGCTCTACCACAACTTGTCAAGACAGCCTGTCTGAATCTTCACACGTCAGACAGAATCACAGCACTTGGTGTTTTGGTCTGCTGACAGCAATTTATTTTGATGCGTTGTCACAATATGGAATTCTTCAATGCTCTGCACCATGGTGCCAGTAAGTCCAGCTATACTTTCTTCTATTGCCAGATGCTACAGGTTTAGTAAGAGGAGGGAGCAAGTTTTGTCTTACTTTTAAAGCCCCTTTATTAAAAATCCTGCAAGTCAAAATTCAGAATAGTCCATCCTCAGACTAAACAATAGCTTGGACTACACATCTACTGTGATCAACTGTTTTCTTGGCTCTTTCACAGGGCTACTTTTAATCCCACAGTAAAAACTTCAATTCAGTAGAGTGCTAACATTTATTACATACCTATGTGTAAAGCTGGGCACCAGGGGATATAAGAGAATGAGATGATGAATGGGAATAGATTTTGTTTGGATTTTTAAAATACATTTTCCAGAAATTTGCACAAATCCCACATTACTCCTCCAAGAGTGTAAAACACAACTTACACAGGAAATTTTAAAAGACAACTAATTAAAAGTGGTAGAAGAAAGGATAATATTCACAAAAAAAGCTTGGAGAAGTGCTAAACTTTGAAATCTTTTCCTATTTTGTATATTAACTTTTCAGATTAAAAGCTTCTATCAAAAATCAATTTTAAAATAGTACAGAGTTATAATACATACATACATATATATATATATATATATATATATATATATCCTATATAATAAAAGCCTAATATGCAAATTGACCAAATGGTGGAACCACCAGTCACTATGATGTGCACTGACCACCAGGGGTCAGGTGCTCAACACAGGAGCTGCCCCCTGGTGGTCAGTGTGCTCCCACAGGGGGAGCACCGCTCAGCCAGAAGCCAGGCTCACGGCTGGCGAGCACAGCAGCAGTGGCAGGAGCCTCTCTCACCTCCGAGGCAGCGCGCCTGGCTTCTGGCTGAGCAGTGCTCCCCTGTGGGAGCACACTGACCACCAGGGGGCAGCTCCTGTGTTGAGCACCTGTTGAGCACAGGGAGCGAGGGGTCCTAGACTGCGAGAGCCCTCAACTGCAAGAGGAATATCTGACTGCCAGCTTAGGTCTGATCCCTGAGGGCCCAATCATTCAGGGGATCGGGCCTAAGGCAGAAGGCGGACATGCCCCAAGGGGTCCCGGACTGCGAGAGGATGCAGGCCGGGCTGAGCGCCCCCCCCCCCCCATCCCCGCAGTGCACAAATCTTGCACACCAGGCCTCTAGTATATATACATATATACAGTAGGTCCTCAGGTTATGTCGGAGATCCGTTCCTACGGCGCGACGTAATGCAATTTTCGCCATAAGTTGGAACCCACCTACATAAGCACCTACGTCACTCACATAGAGAGCACATACACAGCAGTAATGAAGTGAAACAGGAAAAAAAAAGGTTAAACGAAAGATAACAATTCCTGACCTTTACTTGTGGTAAATAAAAAACATAAAGCACATATGTACATACGTCAAAATGACGGAACTTTTTTAAAAAATATATTTTATTGATTTTTTACAGAGAGGAAGGGAGAGAGATAGAGAGTTAGAAACATCGATGAGCTGCCTCCTGCACACCTCCTACTAGGGGTGTGCCCGCAAACAAGGTACATGCCCTTGACCGGAATCGAACCTGGGACCTTTCAGTCCGCAGGCTGATGCTCTATCCACTGAGCCAAACCGGTTTCGGCGACGGAACTTTTTTTTAAATAAATAAATGGGAGATGGTGACATAACCATGAAACGATGTACGTCGAGTCCGACGTAACCTGAGGACTGCCTATATACACACATATACACATAGATTTGGCAATATATATACCTAAACCCTATTCTTATAAGCTGGGAAGATATCAATAGTATTTGCATGTTTCCTATTTCCACACAGTCCAATCACTCTAGAGTCAAATTTCAAATCTACAAATAATAAAAGCGTAATATGCTAATTAGACCAGACATCCTTCCGGACGAAGCTGGGGCTATGAGGGAAGTCCGAGTCCCGGGTGCCTGCGGGCGGCCAGAGGGAAGCCCGGGTCCCAGGTGCCAGAGGGAAGCCGGTGCCAGCAGCCAGGGGAAGGAAGGCCTTCTCTTGTCCGCATTTTGTGCATCAGGCCTCCAGTTAAAAAATAAAGATCAACAATCTCTTGAAAAATTTAAAAGTTAAAAAATTTGCTTTAGATTTGGAATTACATATTGTAAAATTCAAGATTTAAAAAAAGTTCTTGTCAAATTGATATTTTAAAGAAGTAAGTAATATATGCAATGGACCCTAAATGAACAAAGACTCCCAAATTTAAAATAATTCCATTAAATTATATTCTACTAGAGACCCAGTGCACAGATTCATGCACCGGTTGGGTCCCTTGGGGTGGCCTGCGGGGATCGGGCTGAAACCGGCATCCAACATCCCCCGAGGGATGTAGTAGTGCATAAAGCAGCAGGCAGTCAGGGAGAAGCTGTTCCTGCTCATCCCGGCCCCGCTCATCCCGGTCAGCTGAGCGTTTTCCCCTATCTTCCACCACCGCCCCTTGCGTCGCCTGGTCTGCTACACCCAGCAATGGAGAAGTGGGTCCCTAGGACGGAGCTACTGCAGCCTCGCTAGGAGTGCACACTGAGGCTCGGAGAAGTGGGTAAATGCCCAAAAGGAGCCCTGGGCGGACCGGGGATTTGTGCTAGCTGCGTGGCGAGGCCGCCCACTTCACGCGCCATCCTGCAAGTCCTGGAGTGGCTCCAGTCTGACAGGAGGAGGTGGGTGCTAGGGACAGAGTTCGTGGTCTCTTTTTCCCTCCCTCAGTCTCTCAGTCCCAGCTTCCCGGGGAGGACACAGCAGGAGGGGTTGACGGAAGTTAGGAGCAGTGGTATTTGGGCCAATAGCCCAGCCTCCCAATGCGAACTGCAGCTCAGCCCCACCTACTTGCAATCTTTCATAGACTCAATTGCCTGTTTCTCTTTTTGTCTGTCCATTTTGACTGCCCCCTGGTGGTCAGTGTAGTCATAGCGGCCGGTCAACAGGTCGATCAGTTGACCGGTCACTTAGGCTTTTTTTTTTTTTTTTAAATATATTTTATTGATATTTTACAGAGAGGAGGGGAGAGGGGATAGAGAGTTAGAAACATCGATGAGAGAGAAACATCGATCAGCTGCCTCCTGCACACTCCCCACCGGGTATGTGCCCGCAACCGAGGTACATGCCCTTGACCAGAATCGAACCCGGGACCCTTGAGTCCGCAGGCTGACGCTCTATCCACTGAGCCAAACCGGTCAGGGCACTTAGGCTTTTATATATATATATATATATATATATATATATATATATATATATGAGTTCTTAAATTAGAGAAATCTAATAGGGCTGCCTTTTGGCACAATTCTAGAAGGCACCATTCCTATAGTACTTTATAAATGGTGCAACCTGAAGCTGTATAATTCAAAAAACCTGAATCTAATAATAGATTCAATGAAGTAACTGCATTCATGCATGTGTATGTGTGCATTCCTTCCAGAAAAAGAGAAGTATATATATATGGCACAAACCCTAGTATATTCTATAAGAAGGTTACATCATCACATAAATACCAAGTATATTCTAGTCAACCTCCAAGATCTCTAGGGAAATGAAGCTTTGATAAAGATCTGTTGCAAGTTGATTTTTACCTAGTAAATTAGTATGACAAGTAAAAAATAAATGTGTATGATTCAATATGTGCTATATCCAAAATGCATGTCTAATTACTTTAAAGAATCCAATCACACTAATACAACTAAACTACCTATATTTAGCCTTTATAGACTGGCACTAATAATACCACCTAACACAGAACAATTTTTCACTCTAGTTTCAAGACTGATTTTGGGAAGAATGAGAAGTGGAAAACGTTGGTTAAACAACGTTTGACTCTCATTTAACAGGTAAAGAGCAGCTATACATGCACAGATATATTAACCTGCAGAAAATAAAACCATAATAAGAACCCTAGTTCTCTCCCCGCAAATAGTCAGAAAAGTACAATCATCTGTAATCTAAAATCACGAGTTGGTAAAGACAGCTGGGATTCTATTTCAAAGAAGGTATGGTACAAAGATCATGGGGAGGGGGGCGGGGGAGAATGGGACAGATGGGAGAAGGACTAAAAACTTGAGAACACTGATAAATCAAAAATAGACTAATACTAGTAAAAATATGAGTTGGAAGATTGGGCTACAATCCTTATATTAATTCTGCAATATAGGCAAGTGACCTCCAGTAAATCCTTATTTAGCTTCTCTAATCCTCAGTTTCCTAATTTGTAAAACAAAAATAATTCATGTCCCATCTACATGAAAGGTTGTTGTGAGGATTAAATAGATTATGCAAAGCACTCTGAAAAGTATAAACGCACCATAAAAATATTTAAGAATAATTTAAGATAACTGAAAAGCAAGTATCACTTTTGATTTTCTGATTCAAGATAGTAGCAGACTGAGTGTAAGTATTTACTCTACCACCCTCTTCCCTTCCAAATTCCCATTGATAGGACAGTAAAGGGTATAAATGCTTTGAAAGGGGTGTGGGGTCTACTTTCATTTTTTTGCATGTAACAGTCCAATTTTCCCAACACCATTTATTGAAGAGACTGTCTTGACTCCATTGTATGTTTTTGCTTCCTTTGTCAAATATTAATTGAGCATAGTGGTTTGAGTTGATTTCTGGGTTCTCTATTCTATTCCATTGGTCTATATGTCTGTTCTTGTGCCAGTACCAGGCAGTTTTGAGAACATAGGCTTTATAATACAACTTGATATCTGGTATTGAGATCCCTACGACTTTGTTCTTTCTCAGGATTGCTGCAGCTATTCGGGTGTTGTTTTTTTTTAAATATTATTCCAGGTGAATTTTTAGAGAGTTCGTTCTAGGTCTGTGAAATATGCCATTGGTATTTTAATGGAGAGTGCATTGAATCTATAGATTGCTTTGGGTAGTATGGACATTTTAATGATGTTGATTCTACCAATCCATGAACACGGTATGTTCTTCCATCTGTTTACGTCTTCCTCTATCTCTTTTTTCAGTGTCCTGTAGTTTTCCGAATACAGGTCTTTTACCTCCTTAGTTAAATTTATTCTTAGGTATCTTAATTTTTTTTTGGTGTGATGGTAAATGGGATTGTTTTTTCAATCTCTTTTTCTGTAAATTCACTATTGGTGTATAAAAATGCCATAGATTTCTTGGCGTTAATTTTGTATCCTGCTACATTGCCGAATTCATTTATTAAGTCTAATAATTTTTTATGGAGTCTTTAGGGTTTTCTATGTGCAGTATCATGTCATCTGCGAATAATGACAGTTTTACTTCTTCTTTTCCAATTTGGATACCTTTTATTTCTTTTTCTTGTCTAATTGCTATGGCTAGCACTTCTAGTACTATGTCAAACAGGAGTGGTGAAACTGGGCATCCCTGTCTCATTCCTGTTCTTAGGTGAAATGGTTTTAGTTTTTGCACATTGAGTATGATGTTGGCTGTAGGTTTGTCATATAAGGCTTTTATTATGTTGAGATATGATCCCTCTATTCCCACTTTGCTGAGAGTTTTTATCAAGAAAGGTGTTGGATTTTGTCAAATGCTTTCTCTGCATCAATTGATATGACTATGACCACCAACTTACACAATACACAAAAATAAACTCAAAATGGATAAAGGACTTAAACATAAGACGGGAAATCATAAAAATATTAGAGGAATCCACAGGCAGGAAAACCTCAGACAAATGCCAAAGCAATATCTTCACCAATACAGCTCCTAGGGCAATGGAAACTAAAGAGAAAATAAACAAATGGGACTACATCAACATAAAAAGCTTCTGTACAGCAAAAGAAACCATAAACAAAACAAAAATCACATATATCATATCAATCGATGCAGAAAAAGCATTTGACAAAATCCCACACCCTTTCTTGATAAAAACTCTCAGCAAAGGGGGACTAGAGGGATCATACCTCAACATAATAAAAGCCTTATATGACAAACCTACAGCCAACATCCTACTCAATGGGCAAAAACTAAACTCATTTCCCCTAAGAACAGGAACAAGAAAGGGATGCCCACTTTCACCACTCCTGTTTGATATAGTACTCGAAGAAGCAATAAAAGGCCATAGCAATCAGACAAGAAGAAGAAATAAAAGGCATCCAAATTGGAAAAGAAGAAGTAAAACTGTCCTTATTCACAGATGACATGATACTATACATAGAAAACCCCATAGACTCCATCAAAAGAGAGCAACCAAAGGACTTGTATGCATGTATATTAGCATAACCAATGGACACAGACACTGGGGCGGTGGGGGCTTGCCCAGGGTGGAATGGCTGGGGGGAGGGAGGTGGGTGTCAATTGGGGTAAAAGAAGACATATGTAAAACTTGAGAAAATAATTTAAAAAAAAGACAACAATAAAGCCCACTGCATGGGAAAACATATTTGCCAATGTTATCACCGATAAGCGTTTAATCTCCAACATTTACAGGAACTCATACAACTTAACAAAAGGAAGATAAACAACCCAATCAAAAAATGGGCAACGGACCTAAATAGATACTTTCCCAAAGAGGACATAAGGAAGGCCAAGAGACATATGAAAACATGTTCAAAGTCACTAATCATCCGAGAGATGCAAATCAAAATGACAATGAGGTACACCATCTCACACCTGTCAGAACGGCTATCATCAACAAATCAACAAACGACAAGTGCTGGTGAGGATGTGGAGAAAAAGGAAGTCTCGTGCACTGCTGGTGGGAATGCAGGCTGGTGCAGCCACTGTGGAGAACAGTATGGCATTTCCTCAAAAAACTAAAAATGGAACTCCCATTTGACCCAGTGATCCCACTTCTAGGAATATATCCCAAAAAATCAGAAACACCAGTCAGAAAGAACATATGCATCCCTATGTTTATAGCATCACAATTTACAATAGCCAAGATTTGGAAACAGCCTAAGTGCCCATCAGCAGATGAGTGGATTAAAAATCTGTGGTACATCTACACAATGGAATACTGTGCTGTAGTAAAAAAGAATGAATTCTTACCATTTGCAACAGCATGGATGGAACTGGAGAGCATTATGCTAAGCGAAATAAGCCAGTCAGAGAAAGATAAATATCACATGATCTCACTCATTTGTGGAATATAATGAACAACATAAACTGATGAACAAAAACAGATCCAGAGACAGAGAAGCATCGATCAGACCGTCAAATCTCAGAGGGAAGGTAGGAGAGGGTGGGGTTAAGTAGGAGAGATCAACCAAAGGACTTGTATGTATGCATATAAGCCTAACCAATGGACACAGACACCAGGGGGGTGAGGGGATGAGTAGTGAGGGGGCAATGAGGGGATAAGGACACATATGTAATTCCTTAATCAATAAAAAAGGGGGAGGGGCTGTAGTCAGATCTTGATAAATTTATGGAACACAGATAGCAAATGTGATTACATTGACAAATACATCATAGAAGACCCAAATTAAATAATGAGGAAGAGTTACACTGGGAGTATGAACCAGTTTTACTAGCAAAGACTGGGAGATTCTCTAAGCTATGAATAGAGGACAGCAATGGAAAATGGAGCAATAAATTAATTAAAAGAAGGTTTAAGGAACACTTAGGCCATTTGGTCCCTCCCACACTTTCTATAAACATACTAAGAAACTGCAAAGAACATAATTTACCCCCTAGGATAAAGACAGACAATTATTCTCAAAAAAATGAATTAAAATTAAAAGTATAACATAGGAAGGGATACTAACTTCCTCATCTTACATAATGAAAGTCAAGAAATACGATCTGATGTTAATGAAATCAAAATTAGAGAATATATTAATGTTATGTAAATAACCTGAGCAGAACTAAAAATAATACTACAACTAACAAAACTAGAGAGAAGAGGAATAAAGGAAATGGGAGATAGCATAAATAAAGCAAATTCTTCACAATGGAAAAACTATATACATAGTTTAGCAATACAATTTAAATGTACAGGAAAAGAAATGTACAGTGGGTAACAGAAAAACTAAAAACAGAAAGATGAAATGTTCTCTCCTTTGAAGAATGAGACTACAGGAAGGAAAGACAACTGTGAAAAAGGATTATTTTTATATTAAAACTAGAGGCCCAACGCACGAAATTCGTACAAGGGGCTCGGCCCTCACAGCCCAGGCTTCGTCCGGGAGGTCCTTTGGCTGTTGGGCCTAATTAGCATATTACTCTTTTATTATTATAGATTACATGAAAATATTCTTTTCAAAATAAATTGACCCAGAAAGTTAGTCTGAGAGACATAAAATCTGACTACCTTGTCTGATATCTTTCAACTTTTACAAAAAAAAAAAAAAAAAAAAATAGACATAATTCTTTAGGTCTTGAGGAAAAATTATCTTCCTGAGTGCACAAGTAAGGAAAAAGGAATGTAGCTGAGAAATAAGAAAAATTTCATCTTTCAGCATTCTGATGAGTCAAAAACAAGGGGCTATAATTCCCTAATCCTTTAGGCTGAAGAATGGCAATTGGGAATAGTGTTTTCGATCTTAAATTCCTATTCTGGAAGTAGTTAATCGGCTTGAATGGTGGATGGCTTAATTATATAAGGACCACATTAATGTCTCAGAGGAGGGAGAGTGATCTGATAGGTTTTAATTTGAAACACTCTTCATAAAATTAAAAATGAATGCCAAACTGACTATAATCTGTGCCTCTATGGAGAAGTAAAAGGCCAATACAGCTATAACAATACAATATAATCAATTAGGCTTTGAGGCCAAATTGATCCAGTACTAGTCAATAATCATGAAGGTTAGTCACTGGACAGTCAAAAGGAAGTATTCTCCATTTCTGTTTCAAGCTAATAGGTATTTCAATAGATTATTTTTAGGCATTAGAAAAACTGCTTATATCTATGAAAACATTTTCAGACTATTCATACCCTTTGGAATTACACTGTAGAACTAAAAATCCTGGGATCCGAGTGTATCTAGGTGATAGCATTAACCTTAAATAGAACAGTACAGTTTGGGAAATTTTGGATCCATTCTGTTCTGCTATAGAGTTTTACTTGTAATATAGCACTTTAAAAAAGGAAGTAGAACAGATTGTTAAGTTCAAATCTACATAAAGTTAAAAGTTAACCAAGCTAACAGCTCTTTTCAAGGTATACAAAAGTACACTAACTAGAGGAACAGCAAAATCAAACATGAAAGTGCCTATCTTTGGGGGAAAAAATTCTACCTGCTAATTGATCCTTCCATGGCTTTCTAGGGCCACTACTGACAGGTGTGTTTGCCTTAGCTGTTGAATCCACAGCAGTGCTGAACAAAAGAATAATAATGCTATCCATATAATGTCATTTTAAATTTCTGGTGGCCAAATTTTAAAAAGCAAAAAGAAAGATAAAATTGATTTTAATAATATATTTTAATTCACTATATCCAAAATATGACCATTTCAACATGTAGTCAATATTTTAAAAGACTATTGAGATATTTTGCATTGTTTCAATTTTTGAAAATTGGTATGTATTTTACAACTACAGTACATCTCAATTCAAACAAGCTACATTTTAAGTGCTCTATAGCCCCAAATGGCTATTAGCTGAGACATTCATTTGAGAAGTTCTCCTTTCAGCTGACAGGCATGACTTAATGGAAGCAAAGGACTCTGAGTTCCCAAGTCAACTGAAGTTTCCTAATATCATACAGGATCCAGCAGGAGTCTTCTTTGTTGTAGTGTAAGAAGCCTTGACCTCTATTGTAAGAGCCAATTGGATTGGTAGAATGAATGCATTTGTTGCCTTCACTCCTTACTGAAGTGCTACTACAAAGACAATAAAAGGACAGGGGAGTACATATATCTGTAAGAACAAAGAGCATAAAACAGACAAGAGCCCCACTTTGTTCCCAGAACTTTAAGAACCAGGCATGCCTCCCCGACCTTCTTCCCTCTCTCTTTCTGGTCAGGAAATTGGTGAAAACTTCTCAGGGGAAGTGAAGTTTACCAAAACCAGGAATCTGCACTCACATACAATGAGTTTTCAGTCAGCTTTTGAAGTGCCTTCCATTCCTAAGCATTTACTGAACCTACTATGTGCCAGGCACTGAGGATACAGCAGTGAACAAAACAAAATCCCTCTCTCAAGGAGCTTACATTATAATAAAAAAAAAAAAAATACAATAAACAAACAGAATACAGAACAGAAATAGAAATAAATCAGTTTAGGGGGATAGAGTGTAATGGGAAGGGGAAAGAGGAATGCTGTTTTAACTATGGAAGGTCAATGATAGTGTCTCTGATGGGGACAGATTTGAGCAGAGGCCAGAATGGAGGGAGGGAACCACACAGATACCTGGGCAGAGGGTATTCCAAGCACAGAGAAGTCTAAAACCCCCTAAATGGTGAGTATATTTGGCCTACTGGAGGAAAACAAAGAAGCCAGTTCAGCTGGAGCAAAATGAATGGCACAGAGTGATTGGGGAGGGTGGAATAAATAATAGTAACAGAGAGGTTGAACTGGGCCAGAGCATAAAGGCCTTGAAGAATCTAGTTAAGGACTGATTTTTTATTTTAGGTGAATTGGCAAGCTATGAGAAGAAGAGTGACATTATCTGACTTCGTTTTAAAAGAATCACTTTGCCTGCTGAGTAAAGAAATGACTGTACGACAGTGTGGGTGGAAGCAAAGAGATCAGATAAAAAGCTATAATAGTCCAAGCGAAACATAAAGGTACCTTGACAAAGGGAAGAAGTGAGAAGGGATGAGATCTGAGTTATGCTTTTGTTTTAATAATTGCAAAATTATTTTTAAAATAGCAAAAACAATAAAATAATAAAAAGGGCACCCATATATTCTTTACCAACACCTTTTTATCTATGCACACCTATTTATATACACAATTTCTTTCTAAACTATTGAGGGTAACTTACATATATCATGGCCCTTTCCCCTAAAGACTTTAGTATTTCCTAAAAATGGGATATTCCCTAACATAATCACAGTATAGTTATCAACTTCAGTACATTTAACATGATATAATACTTTTATCTAATCTCCTGTTTGTACTCCAATTTTGTCAGTTGGCCCAATAATATCCTAGCATTTTATATCTTCCAGTCTGGGTCCAGTCTAGGGTTTTATATTACATTTAGCTGGCAACCTCTTTAGGTCCCTCTGGAACATTTCCATTGTCATAAATGTTTCCAGAACATTATGACAATGACATTTTTAAGAATAAAGTCCTCTCCTCCTATTTTAAAATCAGATGTTCCTCATTTCACATTTCTTCATGATTAGATTCAGATTATGCATTCTCAGTGATGCACAGGTGATGTTGTGATCTTCTCAGGGCATCACATCTGGAGTCACAGAATGTCCATCTGTCCCTCCCTGGTGCTGTTAATTTTGATCATCTGGTCAAGATATTGTCTGTACTATTAATGTTACTTTTTTTCCCTTGACACTCAATCTCTAAGAAACACTTTTAAGACGGCATAAATATTCTACTCCTGATGAAAATTACCCCATATATTTAGAATTTATTGATGATTCTTGCTGATCCAATCTTAACTACAATGATTGTAAAGGATTTTCCAATGCCAGCATTCTTCCACATTTATCAGCTGGCCTCTGCATTCTACCATAAGAGCCTTCCCTCCTCACCCATTTACTTGTGTCTTTCTATTATCAGTATGAATTAATGAATTCTTATCCCCCCCCCCAATGATTTATAATTCATTACTGTACATAACTATTTTGGTGCTCAAATTGTCTCAGAGTTGGTAAGTGGCTCCTTTGTCCTTGTGACATGTACCCATCATCTTTTTCAGCACTTCCATACAACTTGGCATAAGATGTTCCAGAATCACCTACCCTGCCCTAGCCTGGAATCATCCATTTTTCCAGGGTGCTTTGATTCTTTCAGTGGGGAATGGTATTAGAGATTGACCTGGATAGTTGTGCACACTGCCACTGAGATGTCTTTGCTTCTTGGCCCTTTCAGATTCTGATTAAAGAACCAACTAATGTTGCTAAGATTGAATATGGGCTATTAAGAGAAAAAGAAAAATCAAAGATGACTGCAGAGTTTCTGGCCTGAGCTACTAGATGAGTGATATCGACCTTTACTAAGGCTAACTGCTAGACTACTAAAATGAGGAAAAGAAAGTTTACAGGGGAAGATCAAAAATTCCATTTTGGATGAGCTGATTTTGCATGCTTCTTAGATATATAAGTAGAGATACTGAGCAGAAAACTGGAAGAGTCCAGAATTCAGGGGAGAGGATCAAGATGGTGATATAAATTTAGGAAACATCAGCATATTAATATTTAAACCATGGGACTGAATAAATGAACAGATAAGGATCACCACACATTTGAGGAACATCTCTAACGTAAAAGATAGACCAAAATAAGCAGAAAAGTGTATCTATAATTCAAAGGAAAAGAAGACAATGCAAGTAACAGATGAAAACTTAATAAAAATAAAACAGAAAATCTAAAATATCCTCAGTGATATTCTTAGAGATAGGAAAACCTGTGTCTGTGAAATAATGAACAGGAAAGAAGGGAGAGAGGCAGGGAGGAATTAATTCAATCCCAAGCCATTGGGTAGGGCTGAACAAGGCAAATGTCTAAAGGGAGGTAGGGAAAGAAGCATAGCAATGCAGGATTGGCAGATCCCAAAGCGGATTTTGGAGAGTGTCTGCGTATTTATCAATGGTGGTCTAGTGTGGGCTGTGGAAGCCTGAGTAGGGTCAAGAGAACATTCATTGGGAAGGAGGTGGAGTGGGGGAGGAGGGACACTGAACCATCCTAGCATACTGGAGCCTAAAAAGGGTAAAGTCATCCCAGAAGATGCTGAGGGCATAAGACTGGGGAGGAGAGGCAAGCAGTGAAAAGAGGTTAGTCAGAGAGGATTGGTCTAATAATTAAATATACTGAGTTAATGGAAGCCATGTTTCTCACTATCGAAGAAGGAAGTTATAAACATGAAATGGAAAAATTAGAATGAACTTTGTGGTGTTGAAATAGATTCATAGTTGGGCTCAAATAAACTCATAAAAATTCTCAACAACAAAAAAGAAATAGATTCCTATTTTCTAGCTGGTCAGAGATTTAAACTTGTTTAAAGTGTGTGTATGTGTTCTCTAGGTCTTTTCATTGAGGAAACACAAGAATAGCAACATCTAAAACTCTCAGGTTTGTAGATGGAAAAGAATAAAGCAAACCTACTCAATTAAGAGTCAAGTAAGCAGACTATATCTATAATGTTTTACTCCTTTAAAAAACCGAAGTATAGCTAAATGTATACACTTGATAAAGCTGGGTGTGGGTAAGATAGGTGTTCATTTTTTTAAAGTATATTTTATTGATTTTTTTTACAGAGAGGAAGGGAGAGGGATAGAGAGTTCGAAACATCGATGAGAGAGAAACATCAATCAGCTGCCTCCTGCACACCCCCTACCAGGGATGTGCCCGCAACCAAGGTACATGCCCCCGACCAGAATCGAACCCGGGACCCTTCAGTCTGCAGGCTGATGCTCTATCCACTGAGCCAAACCAGTTAGGGCTAGGTGTTCATTTTTATTATTCAATAATTTCTGTTTGCTTTCAATAGTTCACAGAACATTTTTTTTTTTAAGGCCAATTGAGAAACTACTAGGTAAGCCTTCCTTCTCCAGTCATTTAAGATTTAGCCCTCTTGTTTATCATCTAAATAAGGATTTAACCACCAGCTAAACAAGAGTCTAAGGCAGTGGTCGGCAAACTGCGGCTTGTGAGCCACATGCAGCTCTTTGGCCCCTTGAGTGTGGTTCTTCCACAAAATAACACGGCCTGGGCGAGTCTATTTTGAAGAAGTGGCATTAGAAGAAGTTTAAAAAATTTGGCTCTCAAAAGAAATTTCAATCGTTGTACTGTTGATATTTGGTTCTGTTGACTAATGAGTTTGCCGACCACTGGTCTAAGGAATCAAGAAAGAGATGGAGGTAATTCTAGCTAGTTTAAGAATAGGAATTTCTGAAAGCTATCACAGAGTTTATAGAATCTCCAGGAGGGCTGCTGTCTATGTAGTCTGCAACAACATTCAATTACTCATACAAGACTGCCACTAGGCAATGAACCCACACCTCGCATCTTGGGACCAAGGATGCTAGGATAATACTTCCATCATTTACTACCCACAAAGCCCATCTCTATATCAGCTCTGCCACCTTTATTAGGAACAAATTCCACATTACACTTTCTTCACACTTTTCTCTTACATACTTAAGTGACATTTGATTTGCTGGGTCTGGATCATATGCCTAAGCCCTAACTGCAAAAAAGATAAAGAAATTGTCTTTAGCCCAGCCAGTGTGGCTCAGTGGTTGAGTGTCGACCTATGAACCAGGAGGTCAATTCCCAGTCAGGGCACATGTCTGGGTTGCAGGCTCCATCCCCAGTAGGGGGCGTGCAGGAGACATTTGATCAATGATTCTCTCTCATCATTGATATTTCTATCTTGCTCTCCCTCTCCCTTCCTCTCTGAAATCAATGGGAAAAAAAAAAAAAAAAAAAAAAAATATATATATATATATATATATATATATATATATATATTTTTTTTTTTTTTTTTTTTTTTTTAAAGGAATTGTCTTTAGGCTTGAGGGATGCAAAACCAAAAGTAGGATTTTCCCCAATACAGGACAGAAATTCAAAAGATACTGAGTAACTAAATATAAAAATATCCCAAAGTCCATTATAATCTGATACACTGAATTAGCCAAAGAGGCCTACTTAACACAGGAAGGCACTTAGTAGTAGAGTCAGGCACAGTCAGAATGAAGCTCATAGACCTCACAGGGAACAGAAGGCCACATATATGGTTTACTGGGTACTATAAGAGCTACTTCTCCACACATACATACACACAAAACACATGTATCTACTCATTCATGCCCCAGAAACTTAAAATTATCTCATAAAATATGTTCTTTTGAATAAAACTATCTTTTAAATTGTAAATCCCTTGAGAATTGTAAAACATTAATGTAGCATCAGTCAATAGTAAATTAGTATAGAGTGCTTGCCTCTGAGAGACAAACACTGAAAATATGAAAAGTTCTATAAAAGCAAAAAGAAGAGAGGGGTGATTGGGAATGTATACAATGAAGCCTTCAAAGGAAAAGCACAAAATCAGGAAGCACCTAGAAGAAAAGAGAATGATGAAGAGAGAAGAAAAGAAAATGATGAAGAGAGGTTTAGAAAAAATATGAGAAGTCTTCTGAAAACAGTTTTCTTACTCTACAAATTAACCCAGAGTTCTACAAAGATTCAATAATTTAGAGTGCCAAATGTTGAACTAGAGTTTACCATCTTATAGAATCCCTAGATCCAACCTTTGAGGAGTCTCTCTCATTCCAACATCTATTTCTTCACTTAAAAACAAATAGCAACTCACTTCAACTGTCCCTACAATCTTTCCAAAAATATAGTAAAATGTACTAACTAGATGTAAAAACAAACATGAATTATATATATGGTATACTCCTAGTAGGAATGTAGAATGGTGAAGGTGCTGTGCAAAACAATCTGGCAGTTCCTCAACAGGTTAAACAGAGTTACAATATGACCCAATTCCACTCCTGGATATATACTCAAAAGAAATGAAAACATGCCCTAACTGGTTTGGCTCAGTGGATAGAGCATTGGCCTGCGGCCTAAAGGGTCCCAGGTTCGATTCCGGTCAAGGGCATGTACCTCAGTTGCAGGCACATTCCCAGTAGGGTGTGTGCAGGAGGCAGCTGATCGATGTTTCTCTCTCATCGATGTTTCTAGCTCTCTATCCCTCTCCCTTCCTCTCGGTAAAAAAATCAATAAAAAAATATATTTAAAAAAAAAAAAAGAAATGAAAACATTATGTCCCCACACAAAATCTTATATACAAATATTCATAGCAGCATTATAATAGCAAAAGAAAAAGAAACAACCCAAATTCCACAACTGACGAAAGTATAAATACTAGTAAAATATAGTCTATCCGTGGAATATTATTCAGCCATAAAAAGAACTGAAGCACTGATACATAAGAACATGAATGCACCTTGAAAACATTCTAAATGATAGAAGTCAATCACAAAAGACCATCCTATCTAATAAGGAGGGAATATGATAATTGACCCTCAAGCTGTCACAAAGATAGCGGCGCCCACAGCCAATAAGGAGGGAATATGCTAACAGACTGTCCCGCCCTCAAAGATGGCGGCACATACAGCCAATAAGGAGAAAATATGCTAATTGATTGGCCCACCCTCAAAGATGGCAGTCCCCTCAGTCCCACCAGGGTGGCAGGCGCGCGGCAAGGCCGGGCCTGCCCCTAGGCGCGCCTGCCTCCAGAGTTCCCTAGTCCCCATCAGCCCCCCAGCCGCCCAGGGCTGGCCTGAGGCACAGGCAAACCTCGGATGGCGGCTGCCTAGCTGCCCAGGGCCACCTGAGGCTCAGGTAACCAGGGCCAGCTGAGGCTTGTGCTGCCAGCAGTGGCAGCAGCAGAGGTGTGATGGGGCGTTGCCTTCCCCTGATCGCCTGGTTGCCTCCCGCCCCTGAGGGCTCCCAGACTGTGAGAGGGGGGTAGGCCGGGCTGAGGGACCCCCCCGCCCCCGCCGCTCCAGTGCATGAATTTTCATGCACCAGGCCTCTAATATATTGTATGATTCTGACTATGTGAAATGTGCAAAACAGACAAATTCACAGAGATAGAAGAGAAATTAGTGGTTGTCTAGGGCTGGGGTTTGGGGGAAAATAGAGAATAACTGCTAACGAGTATGGGGTTTCTTTTTGGGGTGATAAAGGTGTTCTAAAACTGTGGAGATGATTTCACAAGTGAGAATATGCTATAAACCACTGAATTACACAATTTAAATGTGTGAATTATATGGTATGTGAATTATCTTACCTAATAATAGACAAACATGTAAATTGACCATACCTCCGCTATGCCACCAGCCAATCAGGAGTGATGTGCAAATTAACCCAACAAAGATGGCAGTTAATTTGCATACACAGGTGCCGAGTGACGGGGGCAGGATGCTTGCATCTGCCCCACCCCCGGTCTCTCAGCGCCTCTGGGCAGCGTGGGAAGGTGGGGCTGGAGCGGAAAGAGGCGGCTCCGGGGCCTGAGCGGAAAGGGGTTGGGCCAGAGTGGAAAGGCGGTGCCGGCAGCCAGGGAAAGGAAAGCCCATTCTAGAACGAATCTTCATGCATCAGGCTTCTAGTATTTCAATAAAGTATATGTATGGTATAAAAATAATAAGCAACCATTACCCATTACACCTACCACCCAATTGATGAAAAAAATCTAACAATCTTTTAAAGAACTCTGTCCACAATCTCATCCCTGTCCCTCTCCCTTCATCCTTTTATAGTTTTTGCACATTCATATACAAGTTCAGTTTACATGTCTTTGAAAATCATATAAAAGAAAACATACTGTATGTACAGTCAGTTCTGCGCTTGCTCTCTCTCGCTCCCTCCTCCCCCCGCCTTTCCCTTCTCTATCAAATCAATGAGCATGTCTTCAGGTGAGGATTTAAAAAAAAAAAAATGTAACTCAGTTCTGTTGGTCAAGCATGTCATAAACACATAGAAAATTACCACTAAATTTCTAGCTAATGACATTTTTTTTCCATTCTATAAACTTGATCATATATACATGTCTTCATCTAATTACATCATGCCCAGCAAAAGAAAATGTTGCCTACACCACAGTGTTTCAAGATGGCTCAGTAAAGAAAACAGATTATATAGGTAATGAAACAATATTTTGGAAGAGAAAAAAAATGTTTGTATTTAAGTAGTAGACAAACCCCTCCTAAAGCAGAAAAGACTCTTTTGCTTCTTTAATTAATGTCACTTCTAGTCATCTACGTTTTGCATTGTGATCTAAAATGTATCACCTTAATATGAGAAGTACAATGAAATAACTGAAACATTTAAGATGGAGCTGAATGTTGATTTAATATAAGAATAGAGATGTATGGGAGTTTTCTGATTACTAAACAACAGATAAACAACTAAAAATACCTTAGGAAATAAAAACAAAATGTATCAAATTAAGTATTTTTAGGAAAGGAAATAAAATCTTACAAGAGTAAAGTTTGCTTTAGTAATCATTTTATAAAGGTAATACTAAAGTATTATATACGTATATGTTATTTAAAATAATCTAGTTAAACAAATTGGGACTTCGCTTTTTTTAAAGATGGTAGTTAAAGGTAATTTCATTAGAAGAGAACAAATATGTATTTGTTTAGTTATATCCAAACATGACTTTTAAGAGTCCATTAACTACCACAGCTGCTATGGTAAATTCATGTATGTGTTGCCAGGAACACATAAAGGCATGATATAATGAAACAATAACTAGAAAATTAAGAAAACACATTAAAGTTTTTGTGGGGTTAAATTTCTTCTCTCTTATACCTCTTCACATCCTCTTCCTTCAAGAAGTTTGGAGAAAACCCAAAGAAATGTCTTTGACAAATATTTGTCAAATATAAATGACCACCATACTATTTTGTGATTTTCTCTGTTTAAAATAAGAAAGGGGGAATAAAGAAAGAAAAGACCGAAAAGTATGGGTTTATCAACAACAAGGGCTCGGGAGGTGAGAGGGCTCTCAATTTATGAGATTAATTCTGGCTTAGAATACAAATTTCATTAATGAGCATTCTGAGAACTTTGGTATAATTATAGACAAATGTACTAACAATCTTTGGAAACTCCATGGGAGTAAAATAGTCATCAGTGTATTTAAAAATCCTAGATTTAAACAGCTTTTCTATCAAGCTCTCTGGGTAATTACCAAGCTCTCTAAGAATCACTATGAACTTTTACCTTTTCCTTCACTGACATATGACTTTGTTATTAGCTCAAGTAATAATAATGTATTAAAACACTTGCTTGATATACAGAAACATATCTTTGCATTTAGACTACAATGAACTTTGTTCCCCAGAAATATATTATGAAAAGTCACATAGAAATCTGTGAATTAGCAGCAGGGGCAACAAAAGTGAAATCAGTTGCTGTTTCTCTTGGAGTCTGTGATAAATAAAAGCTATTTCATGTTGGGATGCATATTCTAAAGGAGTATGTCTTGATGCTACAGAAAAATCTGGGGCTGTTGTTATCTCACTGTTTTGCTTATCAACTCTTACATACCTACAGCTGAGGAGAAAAGCATATTAAATTCTCCTTAAGAATTCCTGATCTTTACAAACATGGTTAAGTGTATTGCTGATTTGCTAAGAATTAAGTAACTCGCCTTGATTAGAGGTAAAGTAACACAGAGACCAAATCCATGAACTGTTAAAAAATTCTAAAAGAGGGCATTGTGAAAACTAAAGTGAGTTCAATGACAGAAACATCGAGCCACAAAAACTTCTAGTGTGTTTAGTGTGTCATTTAGAGCACGTAACTAATTCCAGCTGGTAAAAGAGGAGCACTCATTAAAAAATAATTATTGATTAGTAATTTAAATGTCACTAGAAACTTCTGCCTCATTTCAAAACTCTACTTTTTATTCTAAATTAGTGGCCCGGTGCACGAAATTCGTGCATGGGGGGGAGGGTGTCCCTCAGCCCGGCCTTCACGCTCTCCAATCTGGGATCCCTCTCACAATCTGGGACTGCTGGCTCCTAACCGCTCACCTGCCTGCCTGATTACCCCTAACCACTCTGCCTGCCAGCCTGATCAACTCCAACTGGCCCCCCTTCTGGCCTGATCACCCCTAACTGCCCGCTCCTGCCCAACAGATTGCCCCCAACTGCCCCCCTCTGCCAGCCCGCTCACCCCCACCTGCCCCCCCCGCCAGCCTGTTCGCCCCCACCTGTCCCCCCCTGCTGGCCTGCTTGCCCCAACTGAACCCCCGCCAGCCTGTTCGCCCC
Source organism: Plecotus auritus (assembly GCF_963455305.1). Lineage (NCBI taxonomy): Eukaryota > Metazoa > Chordata > Mammalia > Chiroptera > Vespertilionidae > Plecotus > Plecotus auritus. The sequence goes on along the minus strand of NC_137776.1, from coordinate 178,799,815 downwards.
CACCTGTCCCCCCCTGCCGGCCTGCTTGCCCCAACTGCCCCCCCCCCGCCAGCCTGTTCGCCCCCACCTGTCCCCCCCACCGGCCTGACTGCCCAACTGCCCCCCTCTGCCAGCCTGCTCACCCCCACCTGTCACCCCCGCTGGCCTGCTTGCCCCAACTGCCCCCCCGCCAGCCTGTTCGCCCCCACCTGTCCCCCCCCACCAGACTGATTGCCCCCAACTGCCCCCCTCTTGCTGTCCTGCTCGCCCCCACCTGCCCCCGCCGCCAGCCTGCTCACCCCCACCTGCCCCCCCTGCCGACCTGCTTGCACCCAACTGCCCCTCCTGCTGGCCTGATCATCCCCAACTGCCCCTCCTGCCAGCCTGTTCGGCCCCACCTGCCCCCCCCAACTGCCCCTCCTGCTGGCCTCATCGCCCCCAACTGCCCCCCCCCCCCGTTGGCCTGATCACCGCTAACCGCCTCTACCTCGGACCTGCCACCATGGCTTTGTCCAGAAGGACATCTGGAAGGTCTCCAGTAGGTCTCCAGGTCTAATTAGCATATTACTCTTTTATTAGTATAGGTAAGTCCTTAAAATAGAATCCATGCTCTTTAATGTGGTGGTTACTTAATTTGAAAGCCTATTTTATTTTTTCTTTTGATATTAAATATCAATGTCTCATAACATTTTACTTAGTAACTATATTATTATAGTTCTATGTATTTAAAAAATGAGCATAAATAAAAGGTAAATGAATGGTCTTTGGCACAATGGTAACTGTTTTCAACTAAGAATTAGTAGGCGGTGGTGATTACTATATTAATTAGATAATCCCTATCCCTTGCAAATAACTCTCAGCATAAACACACTAACCTAAAATCTTAAATATGATAAACCTAAATATAAAAAATATATTGGTGCAAGTTAGGAATTACATATATAGTGACTATACAATTCTCTTTAAGCAAGACTTCTCAGGGGGCTGGGTGAAAAAGTAAAGGGATTAAGGAAAAAAACTCACAGCATTACACAATAATAAGAACCTGACTAACACTTTATGGTATTGGTTAATCAAGAAAACCTCTTTGGAGTGGGTGGACTCGAGTTATGATTTCAAGGAGAAGGAAATAGTGGGCAGAGAGGAAGAAAACTATTCCCAATATATTAGACCTTACAGCCTCCCTACTGCAGACAATATATCTCTTTTCTTAGCCATAGGCTACCCACTCACAAGTCTTTACAACATCCATGGTGGTGGTAAGGAACAATTTAATACAACAGCCCGCCCCACAGAAAATTTCCACTCAACTTTAAAGGCTTGTCATATCTGTCCCATCAATTGGAGAGAAGAGATGAAAATGGATTCTCAAGAGCAATAGGCTTAATGCACTACCCCTGAGGTAGTAAACCATCCCACTTAGTGTAAATAGTTTTGAAACCGGGTGATATAAGTATAAGATCCATTTCTCGTCTGTAAAAGCAAAGGCTAAAGCACATTAACTGCTATGGTTTCAAATCATCAGTAAAACTAAAATATCAGGAGAGAAAGGTGAAGACCTGTTATCTGTGGCTCTGGACTTTAACCCTGGACAGTGAATTAAATACATGCCAAGTGCAGTTTCTAATTTTGATCTGAGCTATTCCCACATTAACCATATTTTCACTACTTATTACTAATTGTATAACCACAAATAAAAGAAAACAGACATGTAAACAATTGCAAAAACACAAACTAGACTTTATAGCTTAAGAGCCAAGGCTGAAATTAAGTAAAGATAATCCAGAATATGCATAGTATTAAGTAAAGGCTGAAATTAAGTAAAGACAATCCAGAATATGCATACTGGAAAAAGCTCAAAATAGTGAAGATGAAAAATTTCAACAACTGCTCACTATATGTACAATTGCCATTTTTTTCTCTCATATCATAACTCAAATACAATGCTTAAAAGTACTAGCAGTTCAACAATTTATTTTTTATTGCTTTGGACTTCACATATTAGTTTATTTTACATTTTTTAACTCACTTTGAAAGTTTCCATTACCATTAAAATGGAAATTGTACTTTTATGATTGGTTCATATTCTCATAGTGTCAATACCAGTGAAATAATTCCACTAACAACTATGGGATCTGATATATGGGTTTCTTTAGATCCAGTAAGGCATCATCAGAATCACTGCAGTTTATATCTTGTATATGACTGTTTGACTGAATATATACCAGACTCTGAGGACCCATGCATTTAGTAAAACTGGAATCATTTATTTTACTGGTAAACTCTAGAGCATAGGCTTTCAACAGAAAGAATACAACAGTAAAAAGGACTGGTAAAACCTCTTTTACTAAATTCTGAATCTAAATGTTTTTTTCAGCTGCCAAATCATTCTCTGAAAGGTAGAAAGAAATACCAGCTAAGTGCTATATGTGAAAACATTACAAATCAAAAGAACAACATGGGTATTTTCTCTTTGTTAAGATACTAATATCTTACTGTAACATAATACACCTCGAAACACATTTCAATCCTGCACAGGTTTTTACCTGGGACCATACCAAAAGAGTTTCCATTAACGAGTAACAATCATCCAGAAAATGCTTCTGGAGCATGGGCACAAAGAATATAACGGGGCACAAAGAATGGAATTATAACAAGTCCCACACATATAAGGGATATGGCAATGAAGCAATATTACAAGGCTTTCTTTAGAGTGAGGATGAAGCCAGTGGCTGCTGTTTGTACACTACCATTAGTAAAAAACTGTTCTGCCGGAGGCAGAAAAGTTGGTAAGTGAATGCATCAATACTGAATTCAGTGTTGCCTTCAAAATGTAATGGCTCATTCAGTGCAAACATTAGGAAGAGGCTAATAGAAAGGTTTCCTAGCTAGCTAGATTGAACACAACATGAGGTCCTCCCTTGGTATACACATTGAACAGTGTTTAATTCTGCCTTCTGGTTGCCCAACTTTGTGATTTTCAGAATGAAGATGGCAGAGGGAAGAGACTGGGTTTTACTCTATCAACTTATTGGGCTGTAAAAAAAAAAAAAAAAAAAAGCCATGAAAATGGTGACTAGGGAAAGCTAATAGAGTAACTTTTCATAGAACTATATAGGGCATCATTTAATAACAGAAACTAAGCAATATCTAAAGAGAGGTTTCTAATTTTTTTCCCTTTCACCTACCTCAGTTAAAGAAACATTTTTAATTCTAAAATTTCAATGTTGCCCAAAGAGGCAATCTGCCCTAGTACTGTGTGCTTCTCAAACTTTAACATGTGTGTGTGTGTGTGTGTGTGTGTGTGGATACCTGAAAATCTTATTAAAATACAACATCTGATTCAATAGGTCTGGAGTGGGGCATGAGAATCTACTACAGTTCTAATAAATTCCCAGGTAATAGCCATACTGCCAGTCCACACAGCACACTTTTGAGTAGCACCAGTCTAGTAAACACAGGACCAGAAAATATGGTTTTTCCTCCCTATCAACTCCCACATTTCCACAATTTAAAATTATTTTCAAGTAATACAATTTCGCCAGGCTTTTTTTAAAAATATATTTTATTGATTTTTTTACAGAGAGGAAGGGAGAGGGATAGAGAGTTAGAAACATCGATGAGAGAGAAACATCAATCAGCTGCCTCCTGCACACCCCCTACTAGGGATGTGCCCACAACCAAGGTACATGACCTTTACCGGAATCGAACCTGGGACCCTTCAGTCCACAGGCCGACACTCTATCCACTGAGCCAAACCGGTTAGGGCAATTTCGCCAGGTTTTAAGTTCTTCATTTGTAAAATAATAAAAAAAAAAATGTAAGAGAGCAATAAATTTAAAAATTCATCTAATTTTCAAATAATACCTCCAACAAGGTGCTAATATCCAAAATATATAAAGAACTCATACAACTCAACAACAAAAAAGAAAACAATCCAATTAAAATATGGGCAGAGGACCGGAATAAACATTTTTCCCAAGAAGACATACAAGTAGCCAACAGATATATAAAAAGATACTCAACTTCACTAGCTATAAAGGGAAATGCAAACCAAAACCATAATGAGATACCACTTCACACCTATCAAAATGGCTATCAATAAGACAAGAAATAAGTGTTGGAGAGAATATGGAGAAAAAGGAACCCTCATACACTGCTGGTGGATATGTAAACTGGTACAGCCACTACGGCAAACAGTATGGAGGTTCCTCAAAAAATTAAGAATAGAGCTACCATACAACCCAACAATTCTCTTCTGCAGATGTTTCTTAGATAACTTGTGCATTTCATAAGCATTAATTTAGTTAAATCTAGATAACATGATAAACAAATACTCCCAACCAGGCATACAAACTGGTGATACATAGAATCAGACCTGGAACTCTCACTCTTCCTTTCCAATACTGAACACTGTAACAAATAAGCTTCTAACACACAAGCCACTAATATCACTTCCTACTTTAAACATTAGGAAAGTTTAAGTCTTATTTTTTGGGAAAGTATACATTAGAATAGCCACCTCAGGAAGAGTAGTCACAACATCTAGTAAAACTGATGATGTGTAACCTATGACCCAATGTGGTAGGCAGCTTCCAAGAAGGCCTCCAATGACCCCACCTCCTGCTATTCCTACCCTTATGTAATCTCCTCCCCTTTAATGTGGACAGGACTCCCTAGAACTCAACAGAATATGGCAGAAGTGATGGGATTCCAAGATTAGATTAGAGATACACTGTGGCATCTACCTTGGGTTCCCTCTCTCACTCACTCACTCTGTGGGAAGTCAGCTGTCGTATTTTGAGCTGCTCTGTGGAGACACAATATAAGGAAGAACTGGCTAACAGCCAAGAGGACCTGAGGTCAGCCAATACCCACGTGAGTGAGCAGGGAGGCAAATACTCCCCCAGGTGAGCCTTGAGATGACTGCAGGCCCACTGTAATCCTGTGAAAGACTCTAACTAACCCTGAGGCAACCAGTTAAGCTATACCTAGGTGTTTAACCCACAGGAACTGTGAGATGATAAGTATTTGCTGGCTTGAGCTGCTACATTTGGGGCGTTTTCTTATACAGCAATTAATAACTGAGCTCAAAGAGTACTGGAACATTTATAACACCATTTTATAATAAGAAAAATTAGAGCAATTTAAACATCTACCATCAATTGAAACTTCTAGAATAGCCATATAATAGAAAACTATACAGCAGGAAAAAATGAACGTAAGCTAAATGGGTGGATGTTGAAAATTCTTAAAATGTCGAGTGGGGACAAAGGCAAATTGCAGAAAAATAAGAACGGTATGAAACGATTTTATAGGTTCAAGACATCAACTAAAAAATTTCATGTGAATGATAAGCAAAAAATCCAGTGTGGGATGAAGGAGAAAGTGAAAGGGGGGTAGAGAAGGTCACACAAGAAGCTTTCAATTGCATCTGTGATATTTTGAACTACATGCCAGGTACATGCATATTTGTATATTATCTATACTTTTTGTGTTGTCTGAGATTTTTTGCATCAAAAGAATATAAAGTACATACAATGAAAGGATACATGTAAGTATAAAATTTGATGGTTTTTTGCCCATTCCCTTGGATTTTCCGATACATTCCACATGAGACCACTATTCTACTATAACTTTTAGCATACTATATTATGTGTTTAGATGTTTGTCTCCTCCCGAGGCTGTGAGCAACTTCAAGGCCCAGAAAAAAACATTCAGTAAATGTTTGCAGAAAAAATTAATGGTATGAACAGTGCTTATATGGGTTTCATTTTCCTAACTTAATATCTGCTTATTTTCAAATAAACTGACCATAGCTTGATCTCCATAGGAAACAACTAATTATCTAAGAAAAATTAACTTGGCAAGGCTGCATCCACTGTTGTTCATTAACTAATATTAGTAATTGTCCAGATTCATTAAAAATGTTGGCACAAGACTCAGTCTTTTTTTTTCTATCCCAAGTCATGCCATTAGCTGGCTTCAGGGAGCACAGAAGAAATTCAACCAAGAGTTTAGCTACAGTTCTTTGACCTCCTTAAAATCAATAACCTTTAGCTCCATTTCACTTTGACTAACCAACTCTCAGGGCCACATCCTAGACTTTATCATTCATCACCTGGAATTGCTCAACTTTTGAAGTAAAATTCAAATGTCTCATTCTATGACCACAACTTATACTGCCAGCCCTCTCACTCCTTTTCTCCCCCTCCGCCTGTTCTTCATTCTGAGCCAACCTATCCTCATATCCCTCCATCATTCCCCTCAAACTCTACCCTCACTCATTTAACAGATGATTTTTCCTACTTCATCAAAAAGAAGTTAAGCCCTAACCGGTTTGGCTCAGTGAATAGAGTGTCCGCCTGCGGACTGAAGGGTCCTGGGTTCGATTCTGGTCAAGGGCATGTACCTTGGTTGAGGGCACATCCCCAGTTGGGGGTGTGCAGGAGGCAGCTGATCGATGTTTCTTTCTCATGGATGTTTCTGACTCTCTATCCTTCTCCCTTCCTCTCTGTAAAAAATCAATAAAATATATTTAAAAAAAAAAAAAAAGAAGAAGTTAATCCACGCAGTACACTTCCCCTCAGCTTTCCAATTCCCACATATAAATTTCTCTAACTCCTTATTCATCTTTCACCTATCTCCAGACTTAAGAAATGTAATGTCCACCATCTAATGAAAGTCAATTCCATCTATGCTCTTAACTCTACTTCTATATCCTCCCTCTAACACTTCATCATTCATGCCTGTTCTACTCTATCCTCTGCACAGGTCCTCCTACCACTCCAACCTTGTATGTTCAAATCCTGTGCCAGCTTAAAAAAGAAATTTTTTTTTTTACTTTGTGTCACCTTATAGCTAACATCCAATTCTTCTCCTCTTTCCATTTAAATGTCACCATTCTACTGAAACAAATAATATTAAGGACACCTTATTTCAGCTTCATCTGATCAGAGAAGTTTCATCTTCACAGTGGAAATCATTCTCTTCTCCATGCAACTCTACCTTCTTAACCTTAGTTTTTCCTTATACTTGGTGACCATGAGTTCTCTGACTCTATTGTGGTCTTTCCTACCTAATATTCCCTAGGATCCTCCCTGATGATCTTATCCACCCCTATATTTTCCACAATAAGCTGATGACTTCCTAATCTTTAATTATAACTCAGACTGCTTCCCTAAGAAACAGATTCAAACTCATACCTAACTTATGAACATGTACACTGGGCCTTCCCATAGACACCACAAATTTAACATATTCAAAACTTATCTCACTTTCAAGAGTGAAATCAGCAGAAATAAGTAGGTAGCTCCAAGAGTCACTCTCCCAGAGAAACATTGAAAAACGGTCAGACTAGAGAAACCAAGATGGCGGCATAGGTAAACACCTAAACTGCTGCCTCACACAACAATTTCAAAACTACAACTAAAAGACCAAACGGACATCATCCAGAACCACAGGAAGGCTGGATGAGTGGAAATTCTACAACTAGAAGGAAAGAGAAAAGCACATTGAGACTCAGAGGAGCTGCAGGAGGCAGAGGTACTGAGACGCATGCAACTGAGTGCACGGCTGGCTTTCTCAAGCAAGAGGGAGACAAAAGCTCCCAACTGCACTGAACTCCAGTTCTGGGTGTGACTCTGGGGAACCAGACTCATACAGGGTGAAACTGAACTGTCAAGAAAGAGAAAAGCACACTGAGACTCAGAGGAACTGCGGAAGGCAGAGGTACCAAGGCGCACGCGGAGAGGGCGGGCAACTGAGTACGCGGCTGGCTTTCTCAAGCAGGAGGGAGACAAAAGCTCCCGACTGCACTGAACTCCAATTCCGGGCGAGACTCTGGGGACCCAGACTCATTCGGGGAGAAACTGGACTGTCTGGCAGCAGGCAAAACTCGAGGGTGGCTTTCTCTCAGAGGTGCTTGCAGCGATTACCGCAGGACACTGAGACACAGGTGCCCATTAGGGCAGGGCTGACGGGAAACCAATGCTGTCTGCTCCACCCTGAGACTCCGCCCCATCCAAGCTGAGCACAGAGGCTTTTGCAAGTCTTGTCTCATAAGGGTGTCTCCAGCACAGAAGTTCTCCCAGCATAGACATAGCTGATCCTCACAGCCAATTGGCCTGGAGGTCAATCCCTCCCAGTGATACCAACAACAATCAAGGCTTAACTACAACAAGACTGTGCACACAGCCCACAAAGGGGTGCACCAAGAGTGTCCACCTCAGGTAACGGGGGAGGCTGAGCCACTGGGCCCTATAGGACACCTAGCACACAAAGACACTCTATCAACTCAGGGAAGCAGCCAAAACGCGGAGACAAAGAAACAAATGAAAGAAATGGAGGAAAGCAAACAACTGGATATAGAGTTCAAAACCACAGTTATGAGGTTTTTCAAGAATTTTTCTAGAAAAGGCCGATAAATTTAGCGAGACCCTCGAGGATATGAAAAAGGACCAACTAGAAATTAAGCATACACTGACTGAAATAAAAAATATTATACAGAGACCTAACAGCAGACTAGAGGATCGCAAGAATCAAGTTGAAGATTTGAAATACAAAGAAGCAAAAACACTTAACCGGAAAAGCAAAAAGAAAAAAGAATCCAAAAATATGAAGATAGTGTAAGGAGCCTCTGGGACAACTTCAAGCGTACCAACATCAGAATTATGGGGGTGCCAGAAGAAGAAGAGAGCAAGATACTGAAAACCTATTTGAAGAAATAATGACAGAAAACTTCCCCCACCTCGTGAAAGAAATAGACTTACAAGTCCAGGAAGCGCACAGAACCCCAAACAAAAGGAATCCAAAGAGGACCACACCAAGACACATCATAATTAAAATGCCAAGAGCAAAAGGCAAAGAGAGAATATTATAAGCAGCAAGAGAAAAACAGTCAGTTACCTACAAGGGAGCACCCATACGACTGTCAGCAGATTTCTCAACAGAAACTATGCAGGCCAGAAGGGAGTGGCAAGAAATATTCAAAGTGATGAATAGCAAGAACCTACAACCAAGATTACTCTACCCAGCAAAGCTATCATGCAGAATTTAAGGGCAGATAAAGAGCTTCACAGATAAGAAAAAGCTAAAGGAGTTCATCACCGCCAAAACAGTATTATATGAAATGCTGAAAGGTATTCTTTAAGAAGAGGAAGAAGAAGAAAAAGGTAAAGATAAAAATTATGAACAACAAATACATATCTATCAACAAGTGAATCTAAAAAGCAAGTGAATAAAAAAATCTGATGAACAGAATAAACTGGTGAATATAATAGAATTAGGGGCATAGAAAGGGACTGGACTGACAATTCTCGGGGTGGGGGGAAGGGTGTGGGGGGTGCAGGAAGAGACTGGACAAAAATTGTGCACCTATGGATGAGGACAGTGGTGTGGCGGGGTAAGGGTAGAGGGTGGGGTGGGAACCGGGTGGAGGGGAGCTATGGGGGGGAAAAGAGGAACAATTGTAATAATCTGAACAATAAAGATTTATTAAATTTAAAAAAAAAAGAAAAATGGTCAGACTAAAGTTTTTCAGAGCTCTATAAAAATAGTTAAAGGTTTACAGCAAACACAATTTTTTTAAAAAGGTAACTTTAAAACCGTAGGAAAGTTTCAAGGCATTTTTATTTTCTCTTGTTCAATATCCCAACTTGGCTCAGTGGTAATCTCAAAGACAGCAGCCCACTGGTCCCTGGTTTTAGAAAGAGAAGAAAATTGTGTTTGTTTTGATCTGTCTGGGACTACCTGAAGGACCGATATTATAAGGTGCTTAACGACTTCACCTAACTGGAACTCAGAGTGCAAAAGGAAACATTCCTCAACACAAACACACACACACATAAAAGAAAAAGCTATTGTCCGCTGGGGTAAAATATTATAGTTGAGGCAAACAATGGAGCACCAACCACAAGCTAGGGAGACAGTTTCTTGGGAAATTAGGGCATTCAAAAGTAACACATATGCTATATGGAATTTAGAAAGTTATGTGAATGCTCAGGCAGGACATGTGCCCTGAGACTGCGAATACCCTAAGCTTTCACCTATAGTTGATGTCAAGTCTCAGCACAAGCAGGAAGTAAAGATTAAGACACAGTCGCAAATAGTGTAGCCCAGTGGTCGGCAAACTCATTAGTCAACACTGCCAAATATCAACAGTACAACGATTGAAATTTCTTTTGAGAGCCAAATTTTTTAAACTTAAACTTCTTCTAACGCCACTTCTTCACAATAGACTCGTCCAGGCCATGGTATTTTGTGGAAGAGCCACACTCAAGGGGCCAAAGAGCCGCATGTAGCTCGCGAGCCGCAGTTTGCCGACCACAGGTGTAGCTAATAGATGAAGGGATGCCCCAAAACAGAGGCAATTAGCAAACACTGGGAAATGTTTATCTTATTCTTCTTGTTGTTTTCCTCATTATTTAATTTTTTTTAGCTCCTGAAAGACAAAGAGAGAATCCTGCCTCTTCTTACTTCAGTTTATATGTATCCCTATAAAAAGGGGCAGGCAAAGTAGGTTTACAGTTGTTCACATGGAAAATAATACAATAATTAATAAATAACAATAAAAGAATAAACTGTGTTTTGTGCTCAAAATGGTAAACCTACTTTTTTTTTAAATATATTTTATTGATATTTTACAGAGAGGAAGGGAAAGGGATAGAAAGCTAGAAACATCGATGAGAGAGAAACATTGATCAGCTGCCTCCTGCACACCCCCCACTGGGGATGTGCCCGCAACCAAGGTACATGCCCTTGACCGGAATCGAACCCGGGACCCTTCAGTCCACAGGCCGACACTCTATCCACTGAGCCAAACCGGTTTCGGCAAAACCTACTTTTTTTTTTGCCCCATCCTGTATCAATCTATTTCTCAACAGACAGCATTTGCTTTGTATATCTGATGCCTTACTTGTATTATTAACATAGTGAGTCATCAATACATGTTTCTTAAAGAAAAAATTTAAATAGATTTAATAACAGCAATAGCTATGATTTAAGCACCTTATGATATGCCAGATATCACATTAGGTACTATATACACATTCACCGCACAACAACCTTGAAAGCTAGGTGTAAGTGGCCTCATGTCAGAGAAAGGATCACTAAGGCTCAAGAAAAAATAGGTAAATTGCTGAGGCTACATATCAATTAAGTGGCATTTCTAGAAGCGAGACTTAAGATCTGTTGGATTCCAAAACCAGTACAGTCCTACTGCATCAAGCTGCCTCCCAAACTACTCTTAAATATTGTCTCTCTCCAAATATCAACGTGTCTTATTATTTATACACTACTTTCCCCAAAGTGAACATCAATTAAAACTGTCTGCCTCTAATTGTGTTAAGATGTACCTAATGTTGCTTTAGGAGTACTAACCCAGTTCCCAAAACATAGAGGTGGCAAAGAACTAATGATTATTAATAGCCCAATCATTCTAATAAAACAATACCAATCAATCATCTATCTAAAATGGCAAAGAAAAGTAAATTTTTTATTTTGTATGACAAGGTTAAAAAATCATCTTACTATTACTTAATTCTTCATGTACTTGCATTTTAGTTTGCTGAGAGTGGAATTAAAAATGTACGTTCCTTATCACAAATATGTAACTGTCCTCAGGAGGCAGAAGATACGGAAAGATCCACTTTGAATTAGACAGCAAGTACATGCTTCACGTGTTCTAAAAGGATAACAGTTGATTTCTTAAATATCTACCACCTACCTCCTCCCCAATATAACACACACTGTACAAGCAGACACAACATGATCTTCATATCACGCTAGGCTAGGTCCTCTCTGGTTATCCAGCTTTCTAGGATGAAGGCCTCCACACTTGTACTCCTTTCTCTCAAATAAAACATTCCCCCAGGAATTTAGCTCCAGAATGATTAAAAATTCAAGTTGTTATGAAGGCTAGATAATGATAAAAAAGCTTCAAACATCAAATGGAAAGGAAGAAAAGGAGGAAAGAAAACTAGCATATATTCAGTACCTATTACCAGTATAGTATATTAGACACTGTACTAGTTTCACATAAACTATTTCACTTAATAACAGGTCACTAATGTTGCTTAAATAACTGAGAAACATAGGATTTTTTACATCCTAATTTTGTTAAAATTAGTCCTGAGAAGGAAGGTAACATGTAAGGAAAGTAACCTTGCTTGTTATTCTTCCACTACTTGCACCATTTTAATGGGATTTTTCTATTAATCTTTGACAAGCCATGAAATTTCATATTTTCACCATGACCAATCCATGAAATTTACCAACTTTGTCCATGATTCATACCAGGTCATAGTTATAATGTCTGCTATGCATTTTAGCTAAATAACCATTGAAACTTCTCCCTTTGGACAGAATGAAAAAACCGGCCTATAATTAAAGCAGGAATTGTTAACTACAAGCAGTTAAAGTTTACAGCATTGTTTGACAGTTGAAAAGATAAACCAGTAAAAAGCCTGAGATGCTGTGTCTACCTGTACTTCCCACACATTTGAACAATAGTGTGATATCTCTTAGCATCATAAAATCAATCTCAGATTAGGTAATGAAATATGCACCAGCCTTTTCCCAGAACCTTTGACAAATCACACACAATCCTAAATCTTCATAAATCACGATTAAAGACAAGTATATCATCACCAACGCATATATCTTCCCAAGCCTGACCCTGAGACTAATGAGAAAAGGCCTAGACTATCTCATCTGATTAATTAATTCAAAATGTCTGCTGTTATTCAAATGTGAGGCTGGTATTATTTGAATAACACTTGACAGCAGCGCCTGAAGATATCATTTCTGATTTGTGAAGCTGCTGCTGCATAACTGATGACAGTTTATGAAATGTTCCAATGTAGCTGCTTTTCTTGGCACAACTGTGAAAGATTTGCCAAAGAGATGGTTCTTTTTTGTCAGAAGTTGATGTTGCTAATGTTGTCAAATATTTCCAAAATATATAGTCTCTGGAGTCTTTTTTCCTTAAATATTGCCACAATAGCAGCTTTTCCACCTTCAAAGTTTGATTTGCCTGAACACGGAATTGTTTTACTTACACAAGCCCGCTCTCCTCTTTTACGGCTCTAAACAGCACCTTCCCAGGATTCACCAAGTCCCTCCAGCTAGCATTTTTTTTTTTTACAAAAAAGACTTTCACACAGTGCTGGACTGAGTACTGAGTATGAGCCTGAGTTTGGGGGACATTTTTTTTCTTCCTTTCAGAATGTCATAATATATTTTAGGTAATATAAAAGGTTTGGTTTTGTTGTTTTTTTCACTGAAAAGCAAAAATAAACGTTCTTAAAATTTTAACTTTCCCCTTCAAAAAAACAGGGCGTATTGGTAGATTCTCCAATTTCCAGGCCTTAGTGTTATTTCTGAACTCAAATTTTCCTTCTCTGCTATTCAAGTAAAGAGCATAAAGACTCCTCAAAGATATATATATATATATATGTTAAATGCCTTGCATTGTGCATCTTCCCATCATTCAAATTTCTTCTTCCCTGCCACTAAAAATCCACTTGCTTCTAGAAGCCTTCTCCATTAACAAGTACCCTCCATTTCCTCTTCAAACATTCCAACTTTCAGTACTGTGAAAACAACATTAATGCTTAACCTATGTGATGACAATAAGCACAAATTATACGAATTTGATTAACGGGCCAATTCTGCTTTTAAAAATACATTTAATTAAATATTATTAAAGCTGAATGAGACCATAGAACTCACTTAGTCCAACTCTCTTATTTTGTAAATAATCACTCAGTGACTTGCTCAGCAACTCCAGGAAGGTTATGCTAGATCTGTGTGGAATATGTGAATCAACCACTGTGTGTCTGTTATCTGTCCTTTTGCTTTCATGTGTGCCGTCAAGACTGATAATGAGGTCCACTTTCTAAGAGCAAAAGCTGTCTTAATTTTGAAGAATATTCAGCAGAACATCATAATTTGTATAGGCACTTAATAAAATAATACAGAGGACAACAATAATGACGTAAGGATGCATTCTGTTGCCTTCAGGAGTAGCCTACTAAAAACCTATTTATTTTTGGATAATTTTTTTTCTGTACAGCTATAATGAAGATAAAAGTATGGTTTTAGGACAAGTTATATTTTGCTAGAGGCCTGGTGCATGTGCACCAGTGGGGCCCCTCAGCCTGGCCTGTGAGGATCAGTGGACCTCCGCAACGCCACAGCCCGGCCTTACCCGCCAGCTCGTGGGGTTCCAGCCCACTGTCCGCATCGATCCCGCACAGCACAAAGTAGTGCGGGGAAACGGCAGGCGGCCAGGGAGGAGTCCAAGCCCAGGCTCACGGGGTTGTCTGGTGCCTGTCTGCCAGCTGAGCAGCACTCCTGCTGTGGGAACGCACTGACCACCAGGGGCAGCTCCTGCGTTGAGCATCTGCCCCCTGATGGTCAGTGCATGTCATAGCGACCAGTTGGTAGTCCGATCGCTTAGGCTTTTATATATATAGTTTACAGTTTATGTAGATTTGCAATTCTTAAAAGGTGGTTTATAGGCCACTGGGGTTTCCTGAGACCCTTTCAGGAGTCCACAAAATCAAAATTATTTTTCAATACTAAGGGGTTATTGACCTTTTCACCATGTTGACATTTGCACTGATGGTGCACAAACAAAGGTGGGTATAATTGCTGGCACCTTAGCACAAAGCAAGGCAGTGGGGCCTAAATATGCTAGCAGTCATTGTGTTCTTTACAACTAGGCACTGCAATTTAAAAAACAAAAAGCCAATTTCACTTCAGAATATCCTTGATGAAACAATAAAAATTATTAATTTAATTACACCTTGAGTACCCATCTTTTTAATATTCTGTGTGACAAAACAGAAACTGCATATATACAAACACTTCTGTGGCATACTAAGTATGAGAAAAAGTTCTAGTACAACGGAGTTGCAAGCTGAACTACTGTTTTAAAAAAAGAATAACTGACAAATTATGGTTATGTCAACTAGATATCTGGCAGGCAGTTTTTGGAAAATGAACTAAGTAAACCTATTACTTCAAGGATAACAACTATAGTTTTGGATGCCAATAAAATTCTAGCTTTCTTGAAAAAAAAACAGAATTTTGAAAAATTTGTGTCCACCACTGTGGGTGTGACACCTTCCCCGTACTTAGAAACTTTTCTCATAAATTTGATGGTAATATAAATTTTTATCTTGATGTAATTTTTTATCTTGTATGATGAAATTTATTAACATTTGGAAGATATGCACAATTCCGTGAACCAATATTTTTCAAATGACTAAGACATGATGTTAGAAAATCATGTATGGGTAGAAGAGCTATTCAAAGTGCAAACTAGACTAATAAATTTTAATGAAACAAAGTAGAAAAGTTTATTAACACAGCTTCAGATTACACATTTGAACTAACCTTTAAGAAACTACCACTTATCAAGTTTTGGTGTAGTATCAAAAAAGAACATCCACAATGACCTGAAAAGGCTATTAAAATACTATTCCCTTTTCCAATTATATATCTGTGTGAGGTCAGATATATTTCTTCAGATATATCAACCCTACAATAGCAGACTGAATCAGGAGCAGATATGAGCATCCAGTTATCTTCTATTAAGCCTGACATTAAAGATATTTGCACCATTTTGTTTTGTTTTGGAAAATGCTGTTTAGGATAACATGTAAAGAGTTGATAATTATGTTATTTATGTTAACATATAACAAGTTTATAATCGATAAATTAAAGTATTTTAAATTTCTGTTTTAATTTAATTTCTAATACAAATATATACTGATAGATATTAAGCACACATAAACAAAAATTCTTTTAAGAGTGTAAGGAGGTCCCAGATCAAAAAGTTTGAGACTCATTAACATAGTTTCCTCAAAAGTCTTCATATAGAAACATTTGACATATTAAATGCCGTTTCCTATCCAAGAAAACATTTACTTACTTTATTATATATACAAGGATTTCATGTATGTTAAAGGAATTCTACCATGTTGCAAAACTTAAATCCCTATAAAGCACCAGGGAGCAAAAGATTTGCCAATAAATTAAATTCCCTTCCCCACAAGGAGCTTATACTACATCTAGATTGTAAACCAATACTTTTAATTTTTAAAAACAAGTCAACATATGCTAATTGCCATATAAGTCCTTCAACAACTCATGTTCCAAATTTCAGGCCACCCTGTCCTTTTTATTCCAGGTCTACCAGCACCTGAGTCTGGTGACTAGCTTTCCCTTCCCTTTCATACAGTTGTTCTATTCCATTTTCCAGATCCTTTTCCTTCATTACAGCCAGTCACTAGACTCACTGATACTTTTAGTGTTTGTAGAACCAGTGTTAAGAAAGTTAATCCATTAGGCTTCCAAGAAGAAAGTGGATTGCAGTTACAAATTGGGACAAAATATGGTTTAAAGAGAAAAAAGAATTTACCCCTACAAAAGCAGTTCTCAAACTGAGGGCCATGAGGGATCCATGAACAAATTTCATGGTTTTTATAAACTCCCTGCAATTGTATGCAAAATTCTATAGTATGTGCCTTTATCTAGGAAGTGGGCAGTGAATCCAATGCTTTCATCACATTCACAAAGGAAACTATAACCAAAAAAAAAGATTAAAAACTGCTCTATAGTTTTCTGAAGTACCACAAGCATATGTAGTTGTGAAAGGTAGATATAAGCAGACCTATTAACTATTAGACAAAACAAATGACTTAAATTATATGACTTTTGAAGAATAAGGACAAAATAGAAGTAAAATAGTCATCAATTAAATAATTGTAAGATTCCCATGCTTAATGATTTTCATGAAGCAAATATTTGGCAATTAGTTTATTACTAAGCAAATGAGATTTTGACATATACCTCAGCCTCACAGCTACTATCTAATTCACCACTTAGCATTCACCAAATTCACTAGTCACTTGAAATGGTCTTTTGATACTGCAATTGAGAAAACCCATGACAAAATTACTTCCAATGAGTTTTCATTACAAATAGTTAGGGTTTTTTGTTTTTGTTTTTTTCCTATTTAAAATTGCTTTAAGGGTTACAGTCAACAAAGCAAGTGAATACAAACTATGATTTCCCAGGTTTTTCCACCTGACAAGCATCAACAGATCAGTGGCTGGTTCAAAATAGAAAATAAACAGTTCAATAATGACTGTAGTGCAGGTAAGTTATGTAATTAAAACTAAGTCCAAAAGGGCAAAAAACTAGAGCAATTTAAGTAAATGATACCTATTCTGTTTCCCCCATCATGCTAAATTTGAAACTAGCATTCATTTCAATAACTTACAATCATAGTACATTTAAACTCTCTTAGGTTAATCTCTGGACTAGTCAAATACATGTGACCAATCTGTCACCTTTGAAGATAATTATTTATTATTAATTTAAACAGAGAATTTTGTAGTTTTAGATAGAAAACTCGATTACGAAACTGTAGTCTAAAATGAATATAAATCAACCATTATGACAGAACTTGAGAGTCAAAATAAACAAAATATTGTGTCAGCAAAATGTCTCTTGTCAAAATCTACTCTTTAAAAGTTTACTATAATATACTAAAACAAATGTCCTTCCCAGCTCCACAAACAAACAAGTCTTACATCATCATAATTCAAAACTACTATTTGGAAAGACACAAATATTGCCTAGCTATGAAACAGATTGCTTATTATCATACCTAGTTATAAAGTGAAAACTTCAAAGATGAATATTCAACCCCAAATATGTTAAAAGGAGTTTCAACATTGATTTTTCTCTTATTAGCATAAATATTATCATTAATGACAGTAATGGGAGAAATAATAGACATAAATTACTTTTATATAAAATGTATATATAAGTTACTTCAGATCCAGGTAAGTAGCTATGGCAGTTTTCTTATATGTATATAGTTATCACAGTTAAAATAAATTTCTATGTAAAGGATTAGAAGAATGTAATATCAGTTTTAATATATTCAGCAGCTACACATCAGATAACATGTGCAGGAGGAATTTATTTATTTTTTAAAAAGTTATTGAGCCATGGCCAGTGTATCTCAATGGTTAGAGTGTCAGCCCACACACCAAAGGGTCTCAGGTTCAATTTCTGGTAGAGGGCACATACCTGGGTTGTGGGTTCGCTCCCTGCCCCTGGTCAGGAAACATGGGGAAAACAACCAATAGATCTTTCTCCCCCCCCCCCCACCCCCCCCGCCCAAACCCTCCTCCTCCCTTCCACTCTCTCTCAGAAAAGCAATGGAAAAAATATCCTTGAGTGAGGATTGACAAAAATAAAATAAATAAGTTACTGAGCACATAATGTGTGCTAAAGAAAAGCGACAGAAAGACAGCCTCTGCCCTCCAGCAGCTTATAGCATCCTAGAGAATCGAAACTAAAAAAATTGTCCATTCATTCCTAAATGAATCTTTGTAACATACCACTATCAGTATTAACTTTATCCAATGATAAACTTTAATGACCCAAGAAACATCAAGATATTTAAATTATAAGAAGCCCTTCTAAGTAGAGATAAGTAAATTTCTCATAATTTTCCCCATTAGGTCATAATTTAATACTCCTTCCTTCATCTTATAACCCAGATAGACCCTTCTCTTTTTCTCCATCGCTGGTTATCTCGAAAATCAACTCTAGATTTATGACTTTACATGCCCCACATATATTACTTAGAAGTTTAAAAGTAAGCAAACAAAAACAGGTAGGAATAATTGGAAATGGTAGCACAAGTCCCAAATTTTAAAGACTGAACATATTTTTCAGTTGTCTATTTCTAAGAATGTGCCTATAAAAGACTTGCAATACAAATAACACACTAAAAATAACAATTCTTAAATGCATGAAAAAACCCTGGTATTATTTTTATACCCATTTCCCTTCAACTTGTTTCCTGCCCTTAAATAATGTGGGATCTCAGTTCACCAGTGACCATTCTAGCAACTATCAGGGAGGGTGCGGTATTTCAATTTTTGTAAGAAGTCCTTTCTTTAAAATACAAACAACTTTAAATGTTGCCATTTATGAGAATCTGTCTCTGGGTTCAATATCTATAAATAATCATTTCTGGAGCCTCCATAAAAAGGTTAATTACAGAATTATCAAATTAGAAATAAGACTTATTTTATTGATTGGATTTTTAAATGGTTAAAAACTCAGCAGCCTTCACAGCAAGTGTCAAGGATCCCCTGCCTAGGAGACTAGACAAAGAGAGGAATAGTGACTTTTCTAAATTTCTTTTTGATCTATAATTATACCCTAACATATCGAGTTATAAAAACGAGCTTAAGTCTATCATAATTTCCCTGAAAAACAAACCTTTGCAAATATTCAGCAAGAGTAATCATCTGAAACCCTAATATCCTGAAGTTTCAAGGTCCATTTTAGATGTTAAAATAGCAGCTTTATCTATGAAAAATGTACATAAAACAATAGCTTTACCTATGAAAAGTGTATTTCTAACTAAAATTTGAAACTTTTTGCAAAACAATATTTTTCTCATAGCATGTAGTTCCCCCAAAAGGCGATAAACTCTTTATTCTTGCTTTGTGCCTTAAGACATAATCTGCTTTTATCCTTCAGCAAAATATGAACCAGCTACTAGGCTGACAATGCCAAGAACCATGACAAAATGGATTATTAATGAGAAACTGAACTCCAGAACTCTATTAATTTATGTCTTCCTGTCGGATCCAAAAGATATATCAGCCTTCTCACTCAAAAGAAAAAAATGCCAACACTGTACTTTGTTTTAAAGTTCTCCACAGATGAAGAATTCATTATCCAAAGTACAGTTCTGTTATTTCAGGCTTTCTTGTAGAATAAAGAATCTTTATCAAATGGCTAAGAAAGCTGCTGACAAGTGCAAGTACCCTGCAAAATATATTTACGTCAAACATTCACTGAGGAAAACCGGGTGAGGGGCAAAATAAAGGTGAAAGCCCCTGCAACATTCCTGTCCCCATCCTGTCCTAGAAATCTTTAGAAAATTAAAGCCTTTTGATTCCAGTTACATCACGGTAAGTAACATTAATACAACTGCATGTTTGTGGACTTTTTAAATTCCTAATTACACTAATTATTCTGACATGAAGGGAAATGATCTAACAAGTGAGAAGAATGTGTGATTTCTTTATGCATAAACAATGTTTAAGTGACATAAAATATCCTTTTAAGCTTTCATTTTAAAAAAAATCTATCTAATCTATGCTTATCATAATATTTATGAAATAAAAAAACCAGAGAGGAAAAATTGCTATAATGTACTCTGTGTGACCTCTGCTTTCTACAGAGAATGAAAACAGCCTTTTGCTTTTCAATCCCCATCAAAGTGGAGTAAAAGAAGGGACAGCATTCCCGTGCTCACTGCCATTAATCATTGCTTTCTTCAAGCAAGTGCGTATTAATTTCTGTCATCCCAAACATCATCGAGTATTGTTACAGCACCGTTCACTCCTCATTCACCACCAGTTGTTACCAGTTTCCCTACACTGAGCAGAGACAGGGTGAATCGTGTGGATTTCAGTGTTAGAGGCCTTTATCCCTGGGGTGCTGACACCAATTAAGCCATTTCAAGAAGAAATGAGAACAGGCCCAACCCTTCCATGTAACAAGAGCTTGCACCTAGCTTTGGCAGGTTGCCATTTTCTCCGGCTTCACACTATAGAAATACTCTTCTCCACATCCTTTTGAATGATTCCGGCTGTTTACATGTAATCAGTAACAATATCTTTTTGTTCCTCTCTTCAGGTTCAAATTTAGTACCCAACATAACCTAACACTTAATACTTGGAAAATCTAGATGGTAATCTAGAAAGATGAATGCTATTATTTACAGATTCATTAAATTCAGGTTAGGAAATAAAAACATATATTCCCTTTTATAAAAAATTTTTTAAGGAATTTAAAACAGAAATTAGCAGAACTATGAAAGCTACTGCTTTTCTCAAACTGGGTTAAGTGAAGATAAAACATTTTATTCCATTAGATCAATTGTAGCACTGCATTTGCTAAGAAAATTCATATACACAGGAATATAAACCAGATACTTCTAGTATTAAAGAGGAAGTTTGTATCCAGTTTAAAGAAGCTTATCATCAACATTGCATTGACATCTGCTTTCTTTTGGAGTCTTTGGTCAGGCACTAAAAGGCCATGCTTCGTAAAAGGTTACCTTCAAGTCCAAAAAAAATCTGCTCAAGTGAGTTTAATTAATATCATTTTTGCATCATTAAATATAGAGATCCATCAAACTCTTTCACAATATTGTTTACTTTTTTGACCGCTTTAGATCTAATCATTCTCCTTGTTTTAGACATTTACATCTGCTTTTAAGTTTTTATGGTTGCCTGTTGGCAGGCAGCAAAGTGGAGCTGTCGATGCTACTGCAGAATAATGCAAGGTTTGTTATGAATTAAATATTAGAAACCTTAACACAGCGGCCAATAAGAATTATTTGCCTTATTAAAGCAGCAGAAGACGCTGATTAAATTTTCATTGCATTGCAGTCTTTTCCCCATTTCTGCTTTCAATTCATCATTCTAATGTATGAAAGGCTCGCCGAATAATGGCAGGGGGACTTAATTTCTGGAATGCAAATATAGCAAAGAAAATACATAAATACCCTCCCAAAAAACATTAAACAGTCAGTTCTAATTAAGTGAATACTAACTAAGTAAATATTCTCTTAAAGGGAAAAAAATAACTCAAATGTCAAGAATTCAAAAAGGAAAGCACAATTATCTATTTTACAAATACATACAGATACACATTGTGGGTAGACTGTATTATTTTTTGGAAACTGCACTTCTTACAATTAACTCCTTTGTAGGCCTTACAGTATTCTAAAGAAAAGGAATACAGTTATGGCTGTACTCAGCTTTGCAGAGTTTCTACAAAATTAATAAAATTTTTGTAAGAAAAAAAATGACAAGGGTAATAAAACAATGTATGTAAAGTAGCACTCAGCCAGAATGACAACTAGCATTTTTAAATTCCTACATTATGTTTTAAATTTACAACATTTACTATTGCAAATATATTGAGGGAATAAACTGCCCTCGCAAAAATACTGTAATCGTATGTCCTATACTGAAGGTTGTTCACGTTTCTGCCTTAATGTGAGAAAGAAAATGAACTTCAAGTATCCATTTCCCCTAGAGAAAATCTCTTCCTTGAAACTCTGCAACTAATGAAATTGGGATCTATAAATAGCAGCATCATTACCATGAGAGCCTCTGCTCAGTACCAGTCTCTGCAGCTGACCCTCTTTATACTAATAACTACCAGACTTCAGTCTCATCCCTCTATAGGATGATCAATATTAGGACAGTTAAAAATGTGATGGAAATTTAACCTACAGAAATGGTATTTACTTATCAAGTTTCCTAAAAACAGGCAGTACTGCCTATACTTACTACCTTTCTGCTCAGACTTTACTTGAAAGGTGGTTTGGGGTATTGTTTTGGCTTTTTAAAATTTTTTTAACTGAAATGAGTGGGCCTCTGTAGCTTTTTCTCTAATGCTATAGAGACGTGCATTATGATAAGACAAAAGCCATAATACACCTGAAATGCTCCCTGCTGAATCTCTCTCAATGAACCTCATTAAAATGGTTACTCTATTCCAAATATTACCCAATGAAGCATTACTGTAGTAAACTCTTGCTAGAATTGTTGAATACAGTGATGGATAAAAATCTGTGAACATTTAATCAGTAAATGTAATGATCTGGAATATTGTATTTTGAGTAAGATATTTTACTCTTACTCAAAATACAATATTTTCAAATTCGATAGATCACTCTAAAAAGTTAACCAATATTTAATATCTCCACTGGCTGTAAATTAGATCATAATAAAGAATGTAGCTAAAGGATCTAGGAAAAGAAATTATTTATTAAATCTCTATAGAATACACTATTGCTATGTATAATTTATTGGCACGGAAATATTTATGTTGCACTTCATTAATGGTAAGTATTCATTTACATTTGCATCTCCTATATATAAAGAGCTCAATTGTTCACTAATTTCATATCTCTTAAAATAAATATGATAAAACGTTCCAGTGGGTGGATGAGTTTAAAGCCTTTTATTCTCAGTGACAAAATTATTGATGACAACATATCATAAATGGCACTTCCTCCATATACACATGTCACAAGAAAATGTAAAATATTGGTACAGCTGCACATGTAGAACATTTACTTTTTAAATGAAAATATAACATTTCAACATTAAACACAATGTGGCTTAATCAAAAGAATATATGTAAATTCAAAGGTGACATTAAATTTCACACATGCTTAACTTCATACTCCATGTACCTTGTAGGTACTCTATGCACAGAAAAATGTAATTAGCCTAATTTAAACACAAAAGGCATGGCTCATTTTGGCACAATCAGATACACATGTGCCATCACGCTTGATTCACTAATGTTTATGTTTACTAAATTTTGTTACCATCCAATTAAAACTATGAAATAGACCACAGAAATCTAAATACATTCAATTTTGAAAAAAAATGTTTTTAAAAATATACTGCACATAGAAAAATTCTACTAGAGGTATGTATCACAATCATATGCTATGCTGATAATGATTTTATAAATTCCACACAGTAAACTTGTTCACTGTATGCAACCTTCTACTGAATTCTTTTCTTCTCCTATACCTAAAGAAGAATTAGGATTAAAATACAGATAACACAGCAGTATTTTCCTGCAATGAACACGTGAAGCACAAAAAAAAAACAATGTTTAAGAGTTAATATTTAAAAGCAAACAATCACATTTAAAGCATCAAGAACTAATATCTACAGGGAACTTGCATCTGCCTTTTTTTTTTTTTTAAGTGAAGAATATTGAGATGGACTTTAAAACAGAAAGTAAACTTCCAGGTTCCTGAAATCCAAGCACAAAGTAATTTCTTTTGTGTTGCCCCTCTCATCTCAATGATCCCAGCCAGAACAAACTGCTTGAAATAAACAGCTTGTACAGGAGGGTTGTATAGTTAAATAAAGCAGATTCGTAAATGGCAGGGTACTCGCAGCAACTACGTGGTTCTTACTCTGAGGCAACTGATAGAGCAGAGCTGCTCAGCGGCACTTGACAACAGCAGTGCTCCCACAATTGTAACCCTCAAATCCAATCAATCCTTGCTCTTTGCATTTCAAGCAGCTCCTGGCTGCCACTGCCTGAAGATAACTATTTTACCACCTCTGTCATGCCTAATTAACAAGTCAGATGTACAATTTAGAAATTTTGCAATTAACCTGCTAAAATATTGCTGGAGGATGCTAATTGTTATGCCAGTTGCCATAAAAGCTCATTTGCATAACTTATGTGTGAAAAACAATTATGAGCCGCGTTCACAGACGCGGTCCACAAACTGCTCCTAGCTACGGATGAGAGGGCCACAAAAACACTTAATTCATTGCCCACAAAATTATGTTCCCCCTTTTCTTAAACAGCATCTGTTTTGTGAAGCTATATTCATAGAAAATCCCCAAATCAACAATTAGAAGCATATGTAAATGTGCGATTACAGTTCTTTTTCTTTCATTGACAACTTCTCCTTTTTTGCTTGCATGAGGAGTAGGGGATGATATGATAAATGCCTCACTGTTCCAATTCCCTTGCACAACAAATAGGAAGTACATTTGGCAGTGCCAGTGAAACTGCCAGCCCACCAGCCAGGAGGAAGCCATTCTCCTCTGCTCTATCTAGTCACTGCAGCACCATCACTAGAGGCCACTTTAACAACAGAGAAGCTAAAGTCAATTGTTTCTTCAGTGAATAGGCTTCTGTTCTCCAGCATATATTTACTGAGGCATTTAGGGCAGATTTTTCCCATTAAACTGAAGTCTGTAAAACATGGTTGTCTACAAATATTTACACTAGTGCTGACCACAGCTCTGCTGCCACTCAGTGTCACTTTGGACCTGACCACATTTTTTGAAGCTTGGGTTTTGCCATCTTCTTTGCATCCTCACATTCCATTACTTTCTTGGCCCAAGCTAAGAGATTTTTGCCACCACCTGGAGCAAGGACAGCCTGGGTTGTCACTGATGATGCCATGGGTAAATTACCTAACCTCTCTCTGTCACTTTACTCATCCCCAAATTGAGAATTAAAATACCTGCTTTGTAAGGTTGCTACAAGTTTAGGAAATATTATGTCATCTGCATTATATAAATTTTTTCCCCAAAAGTATTACTTTTTTAATTTCCAAGTGGAAATTGTTTGTTTTTAATGCATGTAAAAGCACCTTGCATAGTATGCCTGGCACACAGATGGCACTCAGTAAATGATAGTTTTTATTTTATCATTATTAAATGAATGGAATCTTCTGGAGGGGAGAGCTTTGCCTTTCCACACAGAAATCATAATTGCTTAATGATGAATAATTCAGAAATTATATGGCATGGTCATCAATGCTAACATTTAAAATCGAAAGGGAAAACTTTATGAAACTAACCCTTTTTCACATCATAATTCTTACATTTTGAAAAATGTAAGAATTGGAAAAAAGTTTGTATTTCTACAATAATTCACTCACTGAACAACAATCAACTAAGTATAAGTTTTAACTGATTATAGTTTGGTTCTAGAAAACATTATTAGTTATTTATTAAGCCAACATTTTATAAAATATTAGAAGTTTAAGTGACATAACCATGTAATTAAAAAGTCATAATGATAATCAGTCAAAAAAGAATTTAATGGTTTAATGTTAGAAATAGTAACATTAGACTGATTATACTGAAAGGAAGAAATATTTCCTTTATTGAACACAAAATGTCATAAATTTAGGTAAATCAAAATTAGTTCATGTAGTACGCTGACAGAATAGAATTTATGTTCATAGAGTCCATCATTTCATTTCCAGGCATTCTGTTTCTATAGTGATCACAGTCAAAATGTCAAGAACCAAGAAGTCAATAAGTCCCTAAGAATATCCTCAATATCATATCACATCACTGCTCTAACAAGTGGTAAGCAAGAGAAATTCAAGTAAGTCAAACACTCACAGTCTCTACACAGTTAAAAGCATTTCCTTCATTTTTTTCCTTTACTTATTCAACAATGAAATATGACGAGAAAAACTGGAGGGTTCTCTTATTTGAATAACAAGTGAAAATCTAAAAATATCTTCACTGTATGTTATTACCAACTGTATCACTGGGTTTTTATAGTGACAGCCCTGTGCTATAATTTCTGAGAAAACCTCTACATAAAGCTCCATAAACTCAACCATTCCTGTAATGTATCGCCTTATCTAGCACACAATCATTTCAAACACAACTTTTCATGTTAGTATAATTTGTTCAAAAATGGTAATAAATACATCCATGAAGCCAGAGAAATCATTGCACAATCTATTGTAACTTGTTCTTACCAGTACTGACAGTTAATCCTAGACCCAAGATCCAATGTAAAAGAAAAATAAAATATTCCGATATTACTTGGTTTAATTAAAGATATTCATTATACACATACCTTTTAATGGACCAATACTCCCAATCAACATTATAAATAATCTGGGCCAACTGCAAAATAATGTCTGTGAACAATTATCACAAAACTAAACCATGGATAGCTGTCAGTTGGTGGCAGAGTTCTTGCTTTCATAATAAATATAAAATCAATTTCCTGTTCTAGTTCCTATTCCAACTTGAAAATGATATATCTGACTATGAATTCCAACTACCTTCGTCCTTAGGTCTGGTTTTTTTGTTGTTGTTGTTTTTTGTTTTGTTTTTTAAGAAGGGAGAGGAGAAAAGAAAGAAACTTATGAGACCATCTAAGTCAATTCTTTCTCACTTGAGGGCACTTGAATAGTCAAGTTTTCTAAATAATATGCACATATATATTTTTTTAATGCAGTTGCTTTCCCCCCAACAAATGTCACTCAAGTATTTTAGGAGACCCTTGCACTAAGTCCTCTATAAATTCCTATTTACAAGGCTTTTTAATATATCTGAAAGCCTGTAGAAACATTTTTGTTTAAAAAATAATATGCAGTTTCAAAAGCTTTTTCTTCCTATTTCAATCAAAAATAACTTCATATGGTTTAAATGAAATTTTACAAAGTAATCAGAGACTAATGAGGATTCACTGATTTAACTAGTTCAGGGAGTCTGAGAAAGAAATGAGAATTTAAAGTAACCAAGTATTTAATTTAGAAGAGCAGCTAATGTGTAGATACACTAAGACCTCCTCAATGAGAAATGTAATCAGGACTTTTGTGTCTGGAGACACTCTCATACCCCTCTCTGTGTGCACATTCCTAACTCCCATTAACATTAACAGGCACCACACATGCATAGGGAGGAGGTGCCAGCCTTGGTAGCCTGTGTGCATGGCAGCTGTGGTAACTAAATAATCCATATGGCTCTGAAGAGAAGTTATGGTTTATTGGGTCTAGAGTCACAGCTACAGTGGTGGAATTCAGATACTAGAACCATGCCTCAAGATGAAGGCTTTATCCAAACTCACGCCTATCTAACCATACCGGATTGTAGTTAGGCCAAGTTTTGCAGTTCTACCTCTATTGATGGTTTACACTGGAAGAAGTTCCATGTTTAAGGAAACCTTAATTGTTTTCCACAGGCACAGAGAAGTTCTGTTCTCTTCCCCATCCATCAATCCTATCCCAGTACTCATTCATACATATCTCCACAAAATACAGAAAATCACATAGTTGATTTATAGAGAAAATCAAAGGCGTTGGCTTAAACCACAAAAATCTTCAAAATCAGAATCTAAGTATTAAGCTTGTCTTCAACATGAAAATTAAATAATATAGTAATCTTACACAACAGACATAGGCTGAAATGTAAATTCCACAGGTTGTGCAAAGGGCAGAGTTTAATTCTAATTGTTTCAGCTTTTAGGTATTGAAGTCCAATCTTAATGCTCATTAATATAGTTTCCTGAAGCCCAACTTAACAACTTCTTCCTTCATTCCCTAGTGAATAATATGTTCTTATAAAGTTCAGTTTAGTGAAAACACTGTGCACAAGCACACAAGCAAATTTACACTTCTGGAAAGAAGTGATAACAGTTTACTAGACATGTGGCTGAAATTAGGCTTTAGGGGAAAAAAAGACTGGATGACACAAATTCTTAGTATACTTACATACAGAGAGAGCACAATGAAAACTTAATATTACTATTTCCAATTAGGTCAATTAACATTCAGAAAAATTCTATAATCTACGTTTAAATAATCATAGGGGATAAAAAAAAAAAAAACCTACCAATGTTCTAGAAGCTTCTCTAGATCTTTCAATCAATTTTATTTATATGCAAAACCAAGAAAAAATTAAAAAAATAAAAAACAAAAAACAAAACAAAAAAAAACCCACAAAGCTCCTCCTGATGCTAAAGCTCTCAATTTACTGACAGGCAAATGGCTTCATGCTGCCACTTAATCTCATTTCTTGCATAATGCCCTCTAATTAGCATATCAAAGTGAATTAATACTTCTAGGGCATTAGCAATGGGGAAATCTGCTCCAGGCTCACAATAGCAGTTAAGAGAGAGCCAAGAAATCCTCAAAAACACCACAAACCACTTTGCATTGCAAAACTGTTCAATTTATTTATCCTCTCTCTCTAAACACTTCTACCGCACACTGTTTTACTACTGTTCACCAAACAAAATGATAATTGCCAAAGTTACCAGCATCTGTAATGCCTGTTTAGAATCTTAATTTAGATTATGTTGCAGATAGTTTCTATATGCAACCATTTGTTCTATTATAAATGTTAATATTGAGAGTGGAAATGTTGACATTCTCAATTAGTTAATTTGAATTTGAAATAAAATTTTATGAGATTTTAAAATTTATGAATTTTTTAATGTAAAAAGCCACCTGCTGGACTCTGATGTCTAAGAAATACGCTTTGAAAACTGATGGATCACATAAAGCAAAACAAACCAAAAAAATCATTTTGTCATAACATATGCTGAGTCTCCCAAATAGTTTAAACATTGTGAGGAATCATCAGCATTAAAAGGATTACAATGTATGTATACCAATTCCTCCATTAATAAGATTACACAAAAAAGGTTATTGTTCAAAACAGCTTAACATTTTTAAAACACTTAATTCGAGGAAAACAAATACAAATAGTTTTTAACAATTATTTTTATCCATAATTACTTTTGTTTTCCATCCTAATTGGTTACTATCCTATATAGTCAGTATAAAAAAAAAATGCTATACCAATTCAATTTAACACATTCTGTCACACCAATTTTTTTGCTAAACACATACTCAAATTTAGTACCAAAGCAAACTACTGTATTGTATTTATGGAATATGTCCATAAAAAAATAATAAAGAGATTCTAGTTACTATTCTACCTACACAGGGGATAATTAGACTCAAGTGTTTTTTTTTTTTTTTTTTTTTTATATATTTTATTGATATTTTACAGAGAGGAAGGGAGAGGGATAGAGAGCTAGAAACATCGATGAGAGAGAAACATCGATCAGCTGCCTCCTGCACACCCTCCACCGGGGATGTGCCCGCAACCACAGTACATGCCCTTGACCGGAATCGAACCTGGGACCCTTGAGTCCGCAGGCCGACGCTCTATCCACTGAGCCAAACCGGTTTCGGCTAGACTCAAGTGTTAAAGATTAATTTATTTTCAGATATGTTCCGTGTCATAGAAAGGCTTATTTTTTCAGTGGCTCACTCATGCATTGATTATAATTTATTTGTTATATATAACACTATCATCTAGCTATACTAGCACTTTAAATTCTATAACTTTGTAAAAAATCTGATAGCCAGGTTTGAAAAACTTTGACCAATTTACTACATAGTGATATAAATTACTTACTCTGTTCATACTTAAAGACTCAAATGGCCTACTGAAGTAGAGCAAATGCTTGAAAAGGTCAACATGGGAGGGGGTGTGTGCAAGCTTTGTTAGTAGTCACTACCTAAATCATGCTGATCACACTGATAAATGGCTAAAACACAAGCCTGCTGAGAAAACAAATAAAACATTATTCTCATAGTGTCAATAGAAATAATAAATATCTAAAGATGCTCACATGTACACAAACAGAGAAAAAATTGTCTGAAAATCCTTATTTAACTTGATGTGTTGGTGCTGATGTGTTAAGTATTTATTATGAATAGATAGATACCTCAATGGTCTGAGTAAAAAATAAAGTGATGACTGATTTAGGTTGTGGTTCATGAAATGCAGTTTCAATTCTTTATAGCTGTACTTCATATAACTTCATTTTATACAATGCCACCGTAAAGTAGCAAAATGTAAGTAATCCAAATTAGACGTTAAACTTAAATCTGTCTTGGAAGCAGCCTTTTACAAAAGTAACAAAATTAAATCCAAAAGTACAAGTGAAATTAATTAAAAAGTAAAGGATCATAGTATGAAAGAGGTACATATAGATATATTTTATGAAAGCTGATAAACCAGTGTGCTCTTTGGAGCAATTCAGGGCTTCCTTTGCTACTGTAATATACTTCTGATTTGGAATAAAATTATGTAAATTTATATAATAACATAGTAAAGTCTACACAAATCTGTAATAAAATGAAGTTCACTAAAACTGAGGCAAGAAATAATTACTTGAGGGTTCACTGTATTATTGGGGGGAAAGAGTTGAAAGACAGCCCTATATTTTTAAGAAGCTACTTACTTGACACTTTAGATCATGACGTTCTAAACTAGTATGGTAGTGGGGTTTTTTCTAGGTTTTCTACAAATACTCTTATGAGGCTGGGAGAGGAAGAATAAAGAAAGTTAGGAAAACATCTTTTAAATCCTCCCTCAAAACCTCCTTAAAAAGCTTCAGTAAGTTATACAAATTTACAAAAATATAAAAAATAATTAAGAAAATATTCTGAAATTGCTCTAAGAAAAAATGTGTGATAAAGCAATATGTGATAGTTCCAAGATACACTGACTCTGTATTTTTTCCTGCTTAATCATTTAATATATCCAATCTAAACAAGTCATGTCTAAAACTGAAAGGAAATTTAAAACATTAACAGTCCACTAAAATTTGCTTCAAAATAATTGTGAAAGAGTGGGAGTTACGAGAAAACAAGATTAGCCAAGTGTTCCTGCTGATGGTAGGTGATGAGTTCATGGGGATTCAAGTTTCTCTTCTATCTACATATTTTGTTTGAAGCTGTCCATAATAGTCATTAAAATGCAAAATTAATCGTGTATGGAACAGTGCATTTGTTTTTAAAGCTTTGGGAAAATAATGATAATTATGTTGGAAATATTGCAAGAGCAACTGAAAAGAATGTGTATGACATATACAATAACATTTAGACTTACATATAACAATTTTCACCTTTCCTGTTAATTTTTCACTTGATGGAATACTTGGTTTTTAAACATTGGGATTTAAATAATTACATTGCACTGTACAAAAAAAATAAACATTTTGATAATGAAGCATAAATAAAAGAAAACAGACCAGAAAAAGAAGACTACAGTAAGTCTCTAAACCTTTAGGGACAGAATTAAAATAGAGAGGTGTTGACTGAGAACAGTGCCCTGTCCCTCTGAAAGCTAGTCACACTTATAGGAGTAAAGATAAAAGGTTTAATCATATAAATCATAATCTAAATTCATATAAAAACTCACAAGCTACATTCTTGATACAGTTTGGATATCTAAAATTCTTATGACTCTTTCTATGAAGGGTTCCTTTCAAAGTAAACCATTTTTAATAGTCATTTTCTTCTCCTTAAACATAAAAAATACTTCAACCAGCGCAACCAGCCAAGCAGGCCTTTCTCTTCCCCTGCGGACACCTCCTGCAGTAGAGAAGTTCATTAAGTTTTATGATCTTCCCAAGTCAGTCCTGCTTATAAGCCTCACAAAGGCCACAAATCTGGCAAACCATCATGTATGCCATTAGACATTACTAGTAAATGAACGCTATTTAGGGTTTGTGGTGGCAATAAATCAGAGTTTGGTTGGCAGCTATCAACCTGGAGTATTTTAACCTACCATTTTAAAAAAAGGAAAAGGTTGTGTTGATTTTTTTTAAATATACAACAGTTTTTCAATGATTGAGATTATATACTAAAATGTTGAATTTTCATTAAAAAATTTTAAATACTTTTTTTTCCCTCAAAAAGAGCCACTTCCTTCACTTGAAATGTCACAATTAAGGGCATTGGAAAGAAGGCAGATTTGTGAGGATGTTTTCACAATGGAAAGGACTTCAACAATCAAGATGAAGGTGACTAAAAAGATGTGAGGGAATGTACCCCAAAAAAGTATGTAGATGAGGAGCCCTTATAGCAACAGGGAAGTTTAATAGTAGATGAGAAAATATGGCTAAAAAAAAAAAAAAAAACCCAAAAGACAAATCTTAACATATTTATCTCATTGGTTGCTTAGTTTAAAATGTGCAAACATCTTGATTATAAAGCCTGTAACTTTTCAGTTGCTTCCAAAATGCAAAGTACCATAATTTAACAATGACAGACTTTTCTGCCCAAAAATAATTGCATGATGAATTTTACAAAAAAAAAAAAAAAATTTTTTTCAGGTAAAAGCAAACATCTCATAGTAAAAGTAT
Source organism: Plecotus auritus (assembly GCF_963455305.1). Classification (NCBI taxonomy): domain Eukaryota; kingdom Metazoa; phylum Chordata; class Mammalia; order Chiroptera; family Vespertilionidae; genus Plecotus; species Plecotus auritus. Next base: position 178,767,235 of record NC_137776.1, on the reverse strand, counting down.
ACTTTCCCTACCTCTGCACAAGAAAATAATATAATTGTGGTAGATTACCCATTTATCTGTCAGAAGGAAAAAATACCTTTCCATATTTAGTAGGAGGGAAAAAAGATTTTTCCAAACTAAATTCCTCATGTGCATCAGAACTGGCAATGTTCACTGTCTGATCAGACACCTAAAAATCTACTGGCAAATCTACAAATATATGGAATTTTTTTTAAATGATTGTCTTATTTTCTAAGAAGCACTACTGAAATGACATTATTATCCATTGAAGTGATGGTTTTCTCTCCCTACTCCCCATAGTGATGGCTTTCTCTCCCACTCCCCGATAGTCAACCCCCTTTACCACCCCACCCACCATTATACAGAATAGAGTCATCACATAATCTTCCCAGTTTCTATTACAAATGACTAGTTCAACTTTCTCTAGATCACAGAAAATTAATGTTTGGCTACTATATTATTAGATTACATAAAATGATCTAAAGAAAAAAACCATTATACAATCTATTCTACAATGCTTATAAGTTCATGATGTTTCCAAACCATGACTATGGGAACCGATTCGGGGGTGGGGGAGGCTGAAATTTGCTGCCCTGCTTTCTTTGCTTTGGTGAGGCTCATGTCTACACAGCTGTTTTATTTCAAATCCAGGATTCTGAGTCCAGCTTCCCTGTCTCCTTCTAAGACTAGTTTTGGAGAGTGAGGTGGAGCTATGGGTGGAAGGGGAGAAATGAGGGGAGAGAAAGAGCTTCACCCCCATCAATCATTCGGTACTTAAATCCCATCCCTCTCGAGCTTAGAGAGCTGGCAGGAAGATGCCTGTAACCAGACAGCCGTCTTGACTCTGTCGGCTGTTAGCTTTTTACAAAAGAGATAACATACAAACTTGGATCCCCTGGCCAAAGCACAAAAAGAGGATCTAATTTACAATTTATCACTGAAAGTCTCAGAAACAATTTTCAAACACAAAAATTTCCTTTGTCAGCTACTCTTGCTTTTGAAATAGCAAGAGCCCTACACCAAAGCTTTTCTGCCAGACTCTGAAAAGACTTGTTTCTTTTTCGCAACTCACCTTTGACATGAGGTTGACTACACTTTCCTTTCAGAATGGTGTAACTAAGTCTTGTGCAAATAAGCAACTAGAGGACTTATGCTTCCTAATTGAATTCTGCCTGCTGCTAAATGTCTAAACAAGAAAAGCAGTTTGCTGGGTATGGTTCTCAAGGTGGCTAGGCCAAAACTTTAAAAAGGAAAAAGAAAAAAAAATTATGAGAAGAGGGTGAGGGGAAAATATCAATCCCCTCACCCCAGTAATATAATGCCGTATAAAGTGGAATCAATCTTAATATTCACAACATAGTCAATACCCCAGTGCTTAGCTGTCAGCAGAAACTGAAGTGGAGCCCTGATAGCAAGAAAATCCTTGGACATTAAGCAACATAATTTACTGAGAATTACATACTTTTAGGCTTCTAAACTAAGGAAGCCTTAAGATTTCATACTTAAAGTCTTCTTTTATAGTCAGATAAAAATTATCAAATCACAATGCTTTCTAAAGATAGATAAAAATCAACACAGGGTAAAAGTTAGTAATTTAACATGTCGATGGTTTACAAAATGAAAAATATATCTTTAAAAGAATCACTCAACATTAGGAAACCATGAATACTAAGTGAATGAAAAGCAGGAAAAAACTACTCGTTAAGGCTGTCAATATTTGCTATTAATTATGGTTTTAGCATGTATTTTAATAGCCAGCAATAACCCATCATCCTTTCTTGACTACTTTTAGGATCAGAATAGCATTGCAGAGTGAAAATCTGTTTAAAAGAAGGGTAACTAACAATTATATGCAGTGTGCTATTACTTGTACACTCAATTTAAATGCAATCACACTTAACCTTTTAAAAAGTATCACTTGGATATTGTTACATTCTGGACTTTAACTTTCTCTTCTTTGCCTAAACATAAAAAAAAAAAAAATGGCAACTTTATAATATGGTATATCCAACACACACCAAAAAAATAAATAAAAATAAATAAACAGTAAAGCTTGTTTAATGCACTTGTTTGCCATAAACAGGGCAGCTAATACCAAATACTAACTAAAACATCTAGATTAAATCTACAATTTCACTTGAGTTATAACTGTCACTTCAAGACTAACATATCTTCAATTTTAAAAAGTCTTAAGAAAAAAATTAAATTGAAATGAATTGCCAGAAATTTACCTAATATGCACTTGTAGTTTTCATTCCAGCACTTCTGCAAAAACTGTCTTCTCATATAATCCCTGACTTGAACACGTCAAAAATGGTTTAACCTGCATCTGTGCCTTTATTTTATTAAATATACTAAGCATCTTTACAAAATGACTTCAAGCACAAAATATACTAGAGATATTAATAGGTGAAATACATTGTATATGCTTAAACGCATCATTAGCCTTTCTCGATACTTAAAAGTAGTCTTCCCAACTAAAACACTAATTCAAACATGCCACTGAAGTCTGTTCCATTGCATCTATTCTTCTATCTGAGGAGCTGACGCTTAAGGCTGTCCAAGTATAACAAAGTTCGGGCGGTGCTTCTCCCGGGGACTCGGTCCCTGGCATCCAGTCTCCCGATGCTCCTTTTAAAAACTGACATACAAACAAGGCAAAAGGAGCGGGAGAGGGCGGCTGGCGCCCCGGGCCCCCTCCCCGCCAGCAGCCAGGGGCGGCCGCCTGGGGACTGCGACCCAGCCCCGTCCACATCTACACTTCATTTTACACCAGGAACAGAATTGAGAAATCGACTCCAGATTTATTGCAGTTTTTTTCTCAAGATCAGGAGGTGGGAAGGAGAGAATGATCAAAGATGGCGGTGCCCAAAAGCAGCAGCTCTCAACTGGAGAGTCGAAGGAGTAGCTCCGACCCCACCTCGGGGGTCTCCAGGCCCATTGCGGGGCGCAGCGTCTTACCTGTTTTCTCTTTGATCTCACACAGGACGCTGAAGAGCGCGGGTTTCATTCTGTGACAGTTCAGGGCATGTTTCCTAAAGAGCAAATAGCAAAACACAAAGGTATTAGCATCACCTATGGAATAATATGGCGCCTACAAGTTAGACCCAAGATTTAATTCCGGCTCCCAATTTTGGAAAGCTCTTTTGAACCCTGGCAAGTCAACAGAAACTCAAGTTGACTGGTGAGCGACAGCCGGCAAGCTCCGGCAGCTCAAGCTCCTGCCCGAACGAAGCGCGACCCGTCTGCCCGGCAGGCAGCAGCCTTGGCGACCGCAGGGCGCGAACCCGCACGGGGAGCCGCGACACCGGGGCAGGCGGCGACCCGCGGGAGGGGTCGGCGCGGAGGGGCTCCAGCGTCCGCCCTCCACCGAGGGGAGCCGGGCCGGTGCGGGCGGCCGGCCGACCACGGCCAGCGGACGGTGACAGCTCGGCAAAGTTTGCGAGGCGGCCCTCCCTTCCCCGAGAACTTGGCCGCCCGCACCCGGCCCGGTCAGGGAAACACCCATCGCCCCGCGCCCGTCGGGCGAGGTCGTCCCGCGGCCAAGTGGAGGCCGGCGCCGGGGCCGGGGCCGGGCCCGGGCCCGGGCCCGAGGAGAAAGTTGCACTTCCCTCCGCTGCGGCCCGGAGCCCTCGCCGGGCGGCGTGCACGGGGTCCAGGCGGGAGGTTTGAATCCGCGCGAGGGGGCCGGGCTACCGGAGGCCGGACGGCGCGGGGAGAAAACCACGACATCCGCGTGGCGCCAAGTCCGTCCCGAGCCCCGAGAGCAACTTTGCTGACTCCCGCCCGCGTCCAGGGGCGCGAGCAAGTCCCCCGAGGCCCGGGCGGGCTGCTGGTTTTCGGAGAAAGTTCCCTGCCCGGGGCTGAGGCCCCTGCCCCGGGCGCCGCCCCGGGCCGCGACTCGGCCGCGGGCCTGGCTCCCGCACACACACAAAAGATGCTTAATGAGACGACACCAACTTTGCTTGCGCCTCGTCCAAGCTCTGGTCGGTGATGGTCATGATCTGGTGGAGGATGTCGCCGATGTCCTGCTTCCTGCCGTCGCCGTCCGCCCCTTCGTGGCCGTGCGGGGGAGGCGGCAGGGCCATGCCCCCCTGCACCGAGTGGCCGGCCAGGTTCACCCCGGCCAGAGTCTGCAGCATCCTGGATTGATCGTCCATCCCGCCGCGCGCGGGCGGGAGCGGGCGGCGGCGGCGGCTGAGGCGAAGGCTGAGGCGGCGGCGGCGGCGGCGACGAGGGAGGAGAAGAAAGAGGGGGAGGGGGAGGGGGAGGCGGCCGCGCGCTCCCCGCCCGCGCGGGGAGGGGGCTGCCCGGCCGGCGGGGCCCGCGGCTGAGGCGGTGCGGACGGGTTCCCGGCTCCGGCTTCCGCCGCCGCCGAGGCTGAGGAGAAGCGGCGGGCGGAAGCGCCGGGCTCCGCGGCGGTGGCGGAGGCGGAGGCAGCGGCGCCCGCTGCCCTCACGCGGCCGCCGCGCCGCCTCCTCGCCGCCGCGCACCCCGCCGGGCGGCCCCGCTCAACTTGCTCCTCAGCGCCGGCCGAGTTGCCGGGACGCCCGCCGTCCCCCGCGCCAGCCTGCGCACTCCCCTCCCTCGGCCGCCGCCGCCGCCTCCTCCACCGCTTCGGCCGGGCGGGAACCGAGCCCCCGAGGCCCCGGGGGAGGGAGCGGCGGCGGCGGGCAGCGGCGGAGGAGGAGGCCGGCGGGTGGGCCGAGGGGGGCGGAGGAGTAAAGTTTGGGAGCGGGCGGGCCGGCGCGGCGAGGGCGCGGAGCCCGGTGGAGGGCCCCGGCGGGCCGCGCGCCGGGCGGACAGCAGATTGATGGGGCGGGAGAAGTCGCCGCCGCCACTGCCGGAGCCACGCACGCTGCCAGCAGCCGCCGCGGACCGGGCTCGAAGGCCGCCGGGCTGAGGGATTGACAGGCTGCCTGTGCCACTCACTCACTGCGGCCCGGCGCTCGGGGGGAGGGGCGGGGGCGCGCGGGAGGGCGGGGACCGCTGTGCACGCCCCGCCCCTGGGGGCGGTGCGCGCGCTCAATTGGACCCTGCGCCTCCCGCCGCCGCCGCTGGCTCCGCCCCCGGAGTTCGGCCCGCCCCCTCTGGCCTCTGATCCCCAGGACCCGGGTGCGCGCCACCGGATCTTGACTCCTGCCCGCATCCTCGCACCCCTGAGTGTCCCGCCTGGGACCACAAATGTAACTTCGCCCCGGCTCCTGCTACCTACGTGTTAATAATCATGGGTGCGATGAGTTGTCTATGGGACACCAGGCAACTCGTTCCAAAGCCAACCATGTGCTTCTCCAAAGCGCGGCGAGCTTCACGCCTCGGACAACACCTGGTACATTTTCCCGCTCTTCCCGTCAGGAGGTGGTACCCTCAGGGTGCCTGGCCGCCTGTCCCGGGCCAATCGCATCGCTTCCGGAGCCGAGTGGGGCGGGACAGAGGCACGAAAGGGCTGTCCCAATTGGAGCGTTCGAAATATGGACACAGGCGGGTAAGCAAGGGCTAGAGGCCCCGCCCCTCCTGTTACCATCACCATGGTAACCGAAAGGGCGCTGCTAGGAGTTGGCGCCAGCGCTCTGGCCTTGTGCTGTCCCTCAAGAGGTGACCAGGTAAGGGTCAGCCACTGTCCTGCATGTTTGAAGTCTACTTTGAGCGGATTTTACTACACTTTCCCTTAAAAGGGGAGCATATGGCCCTAGCCGGTTTGGCTCAGTGGATAGAGCGTTGGCCTGCGGACTGAAAGGTCCCAGGTTCGATTCCGGTCAAGGGCATGTACCTTGGTTGCAGGCACATTCCCAGTGGGAGGTGTGCAGGAGGCGGATGGTGGATGTTTCTCTCTCATCAATGTTTCTGACTCTCTATCCCTCTCCCTTCCTCTCTGTAAAAAATCAATAAAATATATATATTTTTTAAAAAGGGTGGAAGCATATGAAAATGGGACCGAGAGAAGTAAGGAGGTAAGGGACCTGACATCCAGGACTAATTTAAGCCTTAAAACACCTTTATACATCTTGCAATTCCTTGTAATCTAGGTACTAGTCCTTTGACGGTGTTTGCTTTTAGCTGCCTCCAGATACACCAAAGCTGCAAAAATATATTTAGGGATAGACTGGATTTCACTTATCAACCTACCATATCATTTAATGTTGGTGATTCCAGCCACAGCTTTTCATATGTTTAACACCTCTTGTTCCATTACATTCTGTTTACAAATGACTAAAAGCTCACATTATTTGGAAATCTGGACTTCCACCTCTTGTGGACACTTGAGCTTTCTCTTAACCTGATTTTCTGAATCAAGGCTTCAACATGTTTCCCCTGTTAGGGGGAAACTTTTGGTGAGATTCATAGAGCTCACCCTAAGTGGGTCCCCTGGTTAGACAGTTCTGAAAACTCTTCTTGTTTCTTCCCCAAACTCAGTAAGCTGCCTTACCTGAAACCAAAAATAGGGGTGTGAAGTATGAAAAATGGCTCTTACTCTGCAGGGCTTAATGTAGGACAAGCAGTTCTTTACGTGCCAGATGGATTCTTGGAATGAAGCTGGTTACTCTGTTCCAGGTTCTTTCCTTCCTATGTTTGTGTACTTTTAAATACTCCCCACTGCAAAGCTAATAGCTAACCTTACAGTTAGGCAAGCTAAAATCCTTACAAACTGCTCAGCTTCTGGAGAAGGAGTTCCAAACAATCTACTCTGCTTTCTTACCTCCAAAGAAGAAGGCCCCCCCACCCCGTGTTCTTTAGTATTCCCAGCTCTTCTATGGTCCATTTATGTGTCAAGTTTCATTTCAAGCCCCCATTACGGGTTACTCATAGTCATCAGTGATTGGACTTCCCCTATTCTTGTTTTTCAAAGCTGTCACCAAATCCTTATACATTTTTTGCATAAAGGAGTAAGAGCAAGCAGCCAATCTTTCATAATTCTCCAACATTGAAGATGTAAAACCATGGAATTCTACCTGGAAAATGCCTTAAAACCTAAATTCTAGTTCTAAAATTTAATGATCCTGTGACTCACAATCAGGCCTCCTCCCTGCCTTCCTTCTAGGCTCATAATCTTGACTAATCAGTCATGAGGATGAGGTTAATTAGCGATGTGGACTTATGGTTATTTCTAGCCCACTCCAAACAATGAGTTATGTAAGCAAAGCAACATATATAAAAATGTAAATAAATGTAAAGAAACACTTAAGCAAATAAAGACAATTGGGAACTATGGGCTATGTAAACAAACTGGAACATAAAAACATAAATTAGAATTAAGAAAACAGTTAAGCAAATGCCAACAATTAAGAATAAAACAACTTGTTAAATGTCTAACACCCACAGCTAGTTTATGGCACACACCTTTAAACACGTGATCATTCATTCAGTAATGTGGAAACTTGATACCATAATTCTGCATTAAGTGATTGGATTAGATTGACCTTTTGCTTGGGAGGCTTTTTTTTTTTTATATTATCAATATGAATTGCAATAAAATCTAGAGGGGCCTAGCAAGGTTTTTCTCACAGGCTCATTGACAACTGCCATTGATTTAAAGCATAAATTCTTTTAGATGGGTTTCCGAGCCCCAGTAAACAGTGTCGGCTCATTGCATGTGCTCCAAGATCTCTTGTGCTTTTGCCAGTCTCTCATGTAGGATGTCGCCTGGTCTCTGCTCAGCAATATGAATCACCTGGTTGATAACAGAAGAGAACCTCCCTAAGTATCTGAATCCATCTTTACTGTTTCTAAGGCGGTGATTATTAGAAAGTCAAGGGAAATGTAATTTACTTTTGGCAAGTGTACATTCAGGTAAAGTTAACAGTGACAGAGTGGTGAAAACCAAGTAGAGGCTCTCTCATATCCACCCCTTCCCATGGGTTTATATTAACATCACCATTGCCTCCATCCGATGCCATTAAGGAGCACTCCTTCAGGGTGGGACACTGAGCTCTGTGTTCCCTTTTTTCCTTTTATTTCAGTCTCAGGGCCCTATCTAGGAGCGATTATTAAATAAGGAAACAATAAGAGAGGGTGAGGAATTTACACAAGACCATAAACCCAGTAAGTACTAGAGTTTAATTCAAATCTTTTATATATATATATATATATATATATATTTTATTGATTTTTTACAGAGAGGGAGGATACAGAGTTAGAAACATTGATGAGAGAGAAACATCGATCAGCTGCCTCCTGCACACCTCCTACTGGGGATGTGCCCGCAACCAAGGTACATGCCCTTGCTGGAATCGAACCTGGGACCTTTCAGTCTGCAGGCTGATGCTCTATCCACTGAGCCAAACTGGTTAGGGCTGAATTCAAATCTTGATCTGTGTTGTTGCAAAGTCCACCCTATGAAACACTGCAAAAAAATAAAAATAAAAATGGTCATTTAGTCAAGATTACTAAATAAAAATCACAAGGCCTTAACAGGTGAACTATAAATTAATGAAAATAAGTAACTAGGTACTTAATAAAAAAAGGATATAAACAGAGGAATCCAGACCTCATGGCAGCAGAAAAGGAAAATGAAGACCATCCTTCATGGCCATCTAGGATCCTGCCGCTCTGCCATGCCTGCCTTCAATGATCTCCATCTGCTCTGAACTCTCAGAACATAACATCTATAATATAATTTACCACTATACTAGATAGTCCTCTCTTATTTGCTCTCAATTAGTTTTCTAATTGAAACCAATTAGTTTTCTCATCTAGTTCATCAACATGTTAAGGGCAAGGTATTTTGAAATGTGACTATAACATGATTGATTTGACTTAAAAAAAAAATTAGAGATCTAAGAAAGAGTTAAACTTCCCTAGTTATCACTTTGGGTAAACTGCCCAAATACTTATCCCCAAACATATTTCTCTACCACTTTAGCAATGACTCTTAAGAAGTGGTCTTTACAGTTGAGAGCACATGTGACATGTGACAAATTTGCATCTTCTGAGAATGTATTTGATTGAGCAACCACAGGACCAATGCACCCTTCTACGATGAGGTCCTTAAAAGAGAATATTTATTGGAATACAGTAGTCTCCCCCTAATCCAGTTTCACATTCCTTATTTCAGTTACCCACAGTCAACTGTGGCCCAAAAATATTAAAGATTCCAGAAATAAACAATTCCTCCGTTTTAAATTGTGTACTGTCCCACCCAGATGTGAACCATCCCTTGGTCCAGCATATCCACCCTGTGCCTCTTAGTCACTTAGTAGCCATCACTCCATAGCCATTTTAGTTATCAGATCTACTATTGAGATATGTTGTGTTTAGGGAACCCTTATTTTACTAAATAATGGCCCCAAAGCAAGAATAGTTTAAACTTTATCATAGTTATGTGTGTATAAGAAAAATACCTAGTTAGGATTTGGTACTATCCATGGTTTCAGGCATTCACTGGGGGTCTTGGAGCATATGTCCCGCAAATAAGGGAGGACTAACTACCAAAGCTAATTTCTTGAAGGTTTGAGAAAAAGCTCCATCCCTCATGGTCTTTCATTCCTCACAGCACCTCGTATAGTGCAGTCTCCTACATAGTAGACACTTGGGGCTGACACTGGCATTTGCTTGCCTGTCACCCATTGGCCCACCTTCTGCTCTGATGGAACCCTAATTTTATTCCAATGGCAATGTGCTCAGTCTCAGTCAAGGTTGAGGTCAAATAAGAACATCCTGTCCCCTGCCTTCTGAGCCTGTCAGGTGAGGAATAACTTTCCTCATTAAAAAAAAAAAAAATGGTAGGGGACAGACATGAATCTTCTTTCCTTCAGTCTCTTTCCATCTTTGGATGTAGTTCTGTTTCTGGAGGGGTGGCAGCAGCCATCTTGTGATAATGAGGTGACAATCCTATATAATAAAAGCCCAGTGACTGAAAGGCGGAACGACCAGAATGACCAGTCGCTATGACACACACTGGCCACCAGGGGGCAGACGCTCAATGCAGGAGCTGCCCCCTGGTGGTCAGTGCACTCCCACGGTGGGAGCGCCACTCGGCTGACCAGGATGAGCGGCTGCTCCCACAGCAGCTGATCCCTGCAGGCCACACCCTCCACCAGTGCACTAATCCCATGCACCGGACCTCTAGTATGAGGATAAAAATCAACATGGTTTGAGGGTTTATCTCTGTGGTCTTTCTCCCCCAAACCCATAATCCCAGTCTAATCATGAAAAAACATTGAACAAATCCTAATAGAAGGACAGTTTATAAAATACCTGACTAGTACTCCTCAAACCATCATGGTTATCAAAAACAAGGAATCTCTGAAAAACTGTCACAACCCAGAGCTATGGAGATATGACGACTAAATGCAAGGTGGTATCCTGGGTTGGATTCTGAACAGAAAAAGGACATTGGTTGAAAACCACTAAGAAAATCTCAATAAAGTATGGACTTTAGTTAATAATAATGTATTACTATTTCTTCATTAATTGTAACAAATATACCATATTAATGTAAGATGTTAATAATAAGGGAAATAGGGTGGCAGGTATTGGAGAACTCTCTGTACTATTTTTCTGTAAATATTCTAAAATAGAACATTGAAAACAAAAATAAGCATAGTAAATGGGGCAGAAAGATAGGGAGAACATAGGTGCTTGCAGACATTGTTGAACTTCTGAACAAATCCAGCAATTGCTTACTCCCAGGTTTTCAGTTATGTGAGAAAATTTATTTCCCATTTTAAAATTCCTGTTGGTTGGGTTTTCTGTTACTTGCAGCAAAGTTTGTCTAACACTATAAACACTTAAAGGGTAGATGGATGGAAGACGGGCTTAGCACAGTGTCTGGCATGTAGTAGGAGTTCCTACAGTTTGGAAGATGGAGTATAAAGCACTTGTCTACTCTTTGTCTTAGGTTCCTGGGAGATAACTTCTAAAAACTTTGAAATTTCCCAAGTGATAGGGGTGTCTTCGTTATTCATGAGCCCCTTGGATCACACCTGAGTTTATAACTAGCAAGAAAACTCAATAAAAAGAAAGAAAGAAAGAAAGAAAGAAAGAAAGAAAGAAAGAAAGAAAGAAAGAGAAGAGAAGATAAAAAAAAAAAAAACTCAGAATAGGGGCTGAATACCAGAAAGACCACCCATGTAATTAGAGGGTTAGGGCTTTGAGCCGGCTCATCCTCCCAGAAGGGGATGGGAGCTGGAGATTGAATTCCATCACATGGCCAATGAATCAATCAATCATAACTATATAATGAAGCTCTAATAAAAATTCTGGACACCAAAGCTCAGTGGAACTTCCTGGTTGCTGAACAAATTGATGTGCCAGTGGATATGCCCTGACACCACTCAGGGAGAGCATGGGAACTCTGTTTCGGAGCCTCTTAGACCTTGACCTATGTGTCTCTTCCTTTGTCTGGTCCTGATTTATATCCTTTATAATAAACCTGTAATCATAAGCCTAGTGCTTTCCAGAGTTCTGTGTCGTTCTAGTGAATTATTGAACCTGAGGGGATCATGGAAACACCCAAATTTGTTACCAATTGTTCAGAAGCACAGATGGCTGGGGAACCCTAAACTTGTGGCCAGCATTGGAAGTAAGGGCAGTCCTTTGGGCTCTGTACTAGTAACTTATTCCTGTGTAATAATTTACCCCAAAACTTGTTTGCTGAAAACAAAAAAAACAACACACATTTATTATCTTAGAGTTTCTATGTGTTAAGAATTTGGATGCAGCTTACCTGGGTGCCTCTGACTTAGGTTCTCTCACGAGACTGCAATCAAGGTTGATAGCTGTCACCTCAAGCCTAACCAAGGGGAGGATTCACTTCCCAGCTCACTCACATGGTTGTTAGCAGGCCTCATTCAGGTGCTCAGTGACTGCTGGCCAGAGACATCGGTTTCTTAACCCTGAAACCCAGGCCTGTGCCCTGACCAGGAATCGAACTGGTGATCCTTTGGTGCATGGGACAATGCTCAACCAACTGAGCCACACTGGCCAGGGCAGGTGTTTGAGTTCTTGCTTTTAATTCTTTTTAGTATATATCCAAGTGTCAACTTGCTTGATTATAGAGGAATTCTATTTTTAGTTTTTCAGCAACTGCCTGTCTTTCATAGAGGCTGTACCATTTATATTCCACCAAAAGTGCAAAAGGGTAAATGTGTAGCTTTTAATATAGCTCCTAGGAAATGTATCTTATATACTCTACCCCTTGGAGAAAAGTTCTTTTGACATTCAACTCTATATCCTGAACAACACCTCACATATAATTGATGCTTCAAAAATATTTTGTTAAATAAATGCATAAATAGGGCATAAAAAAATCACTATCTTGAAACAAAGGAGTCTGCTTTTATTTGAGACATGCTAAAAACTTCAGACAAGATCCAAATAGCTGCTGAACAGTGTCCCTAGAGATATATTTTTTTAAAGCTGGTATATAAATCCAGAGTTTTATTTCTTAAAAACAAGTAGTCCCACAGTATATTTCTTTTTCTCTCACCAGCTTCTTGTCAACACTCGGCTCATCTCCTAGTCCTGTTTCTTTTCTAGGCTCACAATAAAACTGATTTAAAGTAAAAGTTTCTTTAAGAATTATGCTACAATATGCTGATCTGAAAATAAATTTTCTAAAATTATTTTTTTTACCCATAAGGGGGCCATCAAAGATTTCCTGGTGATATTATTTTCTAAGAACTTATGCACAGGTTATAAACTTCCTTCTGTCAGAAGTGACTAGATGATACTTTTGATTATCTTCCATTTCAAATTTCTAGGTAAGATTTTAATGCAGCAACAATTAAAATGAACTCAAAAGGCCTTTTATGTTATTATTATCATTAATAACTTTGTATTACAGGGAAAGTGCTGTTGAAGTATATATTGAAGATTTTATTTTTGAGAAAGAAGCTTGGGGATATTTTCCTTATGATGTTTTCCCTCCTATGTTACTACTCACTCGCACAACTATGTGGAAAGAGGAGAGGAGGTAAAATAAGTAAATGATACTTCACAAAACCATAAGCTAGATCAGCGGTCGGCAAACTGCGGCTCGCGAGCCACATGCAGCTCGTTGGCCCCTTGAGTGTGGCTCTTCCACAAAATACCACGGCCTGGGCAAGTCTATTTTGAAGAAGTGGCGTTAGAAGAAGTTTAATTTTAAAAAATTTGGCTCTCAAAAGAAATTTCAATCGTTGTACTGTTGATATTTGGCTCTGTTGACTAATGAGTTTGCCGACCACTGAGCTAGATGGACAGGCAAAAAGGTTAGACATTTACCTAAAATTAAATTTTGTAATCTCTGGCCCTGGCCGGTTTTGCTCAGTGGATAGAGCGTCGGCCTGCGGACTGAAGGGTCCCAGGTTCGATTCCGGTCAAGGGCATGTACCTGGGTTGCGGGCACATCCCCAGTAGGGGGCGTGCAGGAGGCAGCTGATCAATGTCTCTCATCAATGTTTCTAACTTTCTATCCCTCTCTCTTCCTCTCTGTAAAAAATCAATAAAATATATTTTTAAAAAATTTTTGTAATCTCTGGAAATTTTGATTATCTGTGATTATTCAGGGATGAAAATCATATCTTAGACAGTTACCCAGCACAAGACCCATTTCCTCTTGAACCTCACACCTACGCCATGAGCCTTCATAGCCACACAGCTCAACCCTCCTAGCCTTAGCTCATTGGACCAGGGTTGAGCACCTGACCAGGACTAAACCAGTCTCTCTTCTGGCGACTTGCCCTTGCACCAGGAAGACAATGATTTGTTTGCCGGCTGCTTGAATTGAGGACATGTGGCCTGCAGACCTCTGGGTCAGTCATGTTTACTCAACAGCACAGGGAGAAGCAGAAAAAAAACACTTGTAAACAGAACACCCACAGAAAGAAGAAACAGTGCAGCCTGGAAAGAGGTGGGGTTGTAGGAGAGGGTGGGCAGGTAGCTAGACAGCTCCCAGGATTCTGAAGGCTTTCCAATTTCTGGTCACTCTAGATAGAGTACCTCAGTTGTTTGTTTGTTTTTTTAATATATATTTATTAATTTCAGAGAAGAAAGGAGAAGGAGAGAGAGAAACATCAATGATGAGAGAGAACCACTGATCAGCTGCCTCCTGCACGCACCCCACTGGGGATCGAGCCTGCAACCTGGGCATGTGTCTTTGACCGGAATCGAACCTGGGACCCTTCAGTCTGCAGCCTGACACTCTATGCACTGAACCAAATGAGCCAGGGCAAGTACCTCAGTCTTGACGGACGCACCACTACCTGGTACCTGGAAGATGACTTAATTTTGAATCATGTATGTGTACATCTGTGACAGCAATTAGGAAAAGGGGTGAAACTCAAGGATGAAACTGGGTGGGGTGTTTTCAGGGACGTCCTGGGGAACCTGGGTGAGAAGAATTGGGGAAAGGCAGAGGCAGAGATGCCAAGGAAGGAGCTGAAAGTCTGAGGAGAGGGTGACAAGTTCAACTATACACATGTTAAGCCTGTGGAGTCTGCAGAAATACTGGGGACTATGTCCGGGGTGGGGGTGGGGGAACAGTGGTGGGTTTAAGCTCAGGAAAGAGATCTGGACTAGAAAGAAGGATTTTGGAATTATTAACATCTTGATGGTATTAACAGTCATGACATTGAATGAGATCACACAGGAAGAGTGTGAGAAGCAAGAAAAATGAGTGTCCATGACAGCACCTATAATTAAGTGACAGATGAAGAAAAAAATGAGCCATAAAGGAGACTTAGGGGTGGGAGAGAGACTAGGAAAGCACAGCAGCACAGAAACCAAGAGTGTTTGAAGAAAAAGAGAGAGAGGTCACTGGTGCAACCGAGTTATGGTCTAAGAGGTGCACACTAGATTTAATGCCAAGATGAGCATTGGTGCCCCAGTGAGAACCGTTTTCGGGGAGTTGGATGTGTGGCAGAAGCTGGGGATGGAGTTGACAGAGGAGAGGATGGTAGAGAGGACTGCAGACTGGAGATAGACAGCTCTTTAGAGAAATATGGCTGTCAAGCGGAGAGTAAGAGGGCAGGAGCTGGAAGGCAATGTGGGGTTGGGGGAGCCTAGGCAATCTGAGACACTTAAGAATGTTGAGATCCTCACAGGTAGAAGATTGTAGTAGAAGCAGAGAGGTGCACCCCTGGTGAATGAGGTTCTAGGAAAGTAGAGAGGATGAGATCCATGCCTGGGGCGATGCTGTTCTTGGTAGCAATTCCCATGAGGGAGAGGGGAAGAAAGCTGGAAGGAAGATAGAGGGATGGTGAGCTTGGATGTAGAACTAATGACAGCCTCAGTTGAACCCCACAGGGACCTTTGGAACTAGAATGCCCTTCAGAGGTGTCCCAATTTGGGCCAAGGCTGGGCATTTATCAGGCAGAGAATGACAGTTACCCTGCCAGGGAAGGACATGACCTTTGGCGAGATGGCTCTTCTGAAGCAATCCCTAAAGGGACCCCGACAGTTGAAGACTGCCTCCGGATGGCAGTCCCAGCAGCCAGGGCCACAAACCCTTCAAAGGAGAGGGATCTGAGGGCACAACATAGAGTGCCCCACATTCTTCTCCTTTATATATTAAAGAAAAGTCTAAGCTCCTTGGCCCCATTTTCAACTCCTTCCATTTTCTGGCCTTTGCCCACCACTCTAGGCTTCTCTCCTACCTTCTACTGCAACCCTACTCCTCATTCTTTGATCCCTCTATGCCTTTTCACCCCTTGATCTGATGATCCTGATCTTATACTATTCCTCCTTCAAAATCCATCTCAGACATTGCTATTTCTGAGACTGCTTCCCTGACTCTCCCAAATAAGAGTCTCTCCCATGTTTCTCCTACCTTGTATGTATTTCTACTTTTGCACTTAATCACCTCGTGTTGTACTTTATCTCTATCCTCAACTGGGCTGAGCTCTCTGAGTGCAGGGACACTGAATAATCTCGGTGTCTCCAGTCCTATGTGTTGGGTATAGAGGAGAAACTGATTTGCCATTAGTTACTGAATATGTGAATGAATTTATGAATGAACTTATGAATAGATGAATGAATTGATGAATTGGCAAGCTTGGGTTCAGTGGGGTGACTAGTCTGGAGCCTGGTGCCAAGAAGGATCAGCAGCCATCCGAACTATAATGTCCAATGGGCATGGTGAACCCCTTTCCAGCCCATCTTGTGTTAATATCCAAGGGGTCCTTTCTGGTGGGTGGGGGCAATATGATTTGTGGAGAGGTAGAGTTTTTATAGATATTTATTGATTTGAGAGAGAGGGAAAAAAATTGTTCCACTTATTTATGCATTCATTGGTTGACTCTTGTATGTGCCCTGACTGGGGATTGAACCCACAACCTTAGTGCATCAGCACAACGCTCCAACCAACCAAGCTACCTGGCCAGGGGGTGAGGGAGGCAGAACTGTTATTCCAAGGAGAAAGGGAATGGAGGAAGGAGAAGGATGGGAAGAAATTCTGTCTTGCCAAAACCGGTTTGGCTCAGTGGATAGAGCGTCGGCCTGCGGACTGAAGGGTCCCGGGTTCAATTCCGGCCAAGGGCATGTACCTTGGTTGCAGGCACGTCCCCAGTAGGGGGTGTGCAGGAGGCAGCTGATCGATGTTTCTCTCTCATTGATGTTTCTAGCTCTCTATCTCTCTCCCTTCCTCTCTGTAAAAATATCAATAAAATGTATTGAAAAAAAATTCTGTCTTAATGGAAGTAAGACTTCAGCTATTGTCTGTGAGTACAAAGAAAGGTTCTAGTCACGTAGGGCCCTGGAGTAGTCCAGGGCTGGCTGAGTGTGGGGCCTGGGTCAGAGCCTTGGGTTAAGGGTGTAATCTGATACTGGTCGGGTTGGGAGATGACAACAGGAGGACAAGCAGGTACAGGGCTCCCCCAGGCCCACTGTGTGCTGGGCTCAGGAAGAAGACAAATCCTAGATTCATCAGGTCCTATTGAGTCTGGGGCTGGGTACTTCTGAGCCTCCTTGGGGTAGGGTTTCATTACATGGGATGACAGCTTCTTTCTTCTCTGCTTTGATACACAAATACTTGTTGTCCTCAAGCATTTTCTTATTTGATTCTTAGAATACCCTTTAATATATATCTACACTAATAAAAGAGTAAGATGCAAATTGACTGTACCTTTGTGATGCCTACCAGCCAATCAGGAGTGAGTATGCAAATTAACCCAACAAAGATGATGTGTTAATTTGCATACACAGGTGCCGAGTGGCCAGGGGCGGGTGGGACGCTTGCGTCATTGCCATGGTGACGACGCAGGCGTTCTGCACCGCCCCAGCAGCTCCGGGCCTCTGGGCAGCGTGGGAAAGCGGAAAGGCGGCTCTGGGCTGGAGCAAAGGTAGAAAGGAGACGGTGCCGGCAGCCAGAAGGAAGGCCCATTCTTTTTTTTTTTTTTTTTTTTTTTAAATATATTTTATTGATTTTTTTTTACAGAGAGGAAGGAAGAGGGATAGACAGTCAGAAACATCGATGAGAGAGAAACATCGATCAGCTGCCTCTTGCACACCTCCTACTGGGGATGTGCCCGCAACCAAGTTACATGCCCTTGACCGGAATCGAACCTGGGACCTTTCAGTCCGCAGGCTGACGCTCTATCCACTGAGCCAAACCGGTTTTGGCAGGAAGGCCCATTCTTGCATGAATCTTCATGCATCAGGCCTCTAGTTATAATATATGTGTATATATATATATATATTCATTTAGTAAACACTGATACAAAACTGACCATGTGCCAGGTACTGTTTCTAGCATTTTATAAGTATTAATACATTAGATGTTCATAACATTCCTGTGAGGTCATAGGTACTTTTATCCTGCTTTACAGGTTACATAATTAGTGGGTAACTGATTATTTGCATTTTATAGGACAAAGAGGTTTATTCATTCATTCATCAAGTAGTTATTGATTGCTCCCTGGGACAAGGTCCTGTGCTAGGAAGTAAGGTTCAGTGCCAGATAAGATGGGGTAAGGCCTCGCCCTCAAGAAGCTGACACTGTTGGGTCCTGAGTTCCATCCTGCTAAAGCTTGGTGACTGCAGGTGTTCTCCATGAATGCTTTCTGCTAATCTGTGGAAATTCTTCATTTTTAAGCCACCTGGAAGGTAGAGATAACTGTTTCTCTGGCAAGTACTTGCCTTGTCTGTACCCAACTGACTCTAGTAGGAAGAAAGCAAAGCCCCATTCCTAAAAGTGAGTGGAATACTTGGTTTTCAGCCCTTCCTGCCTTTCTCCATACCCCCTCCTCCACCTGGAATGCCATGTCCAAAGATTCATCCTTTCTGCAAACTCTGGCAATAGCTGCTTCCAAGATAGCTTCTTTGACTGTCCCCAGCCCCATTATGACAACACATTTAGTGAATACTTACTGTGGACATTTTCTTATTATTATCTTTTTAATATATATTTTATTGATTTCACAGAGGAAGGGAGAGGGAGAGAGAGATAGAAACATCAATGATGCGCCCAGCCAGCATGGCTCAGTGGTTGAGCGTCGACCTATGAACCAGGAGGTCATGGTTCGATTCCCAGTCAGGGCATGTACCCAGGTTGCAGGCTCAATGCCCAGCTGGGGGGGGGGGGGGGGGGAAAGGGGGCATGGAGGAGGCAGCCGATCAATGATTCTCTCTCATCATTGATGTTTCTATCCCTCTCTCCCTTTCCCTTCCTCTCTGAAATCAATAAAAACATATTTTTTTAAAAAAGAAGAAGAAACATCCATGATGAGAGGGAATCATTGATTGTCTGCCTCCTACATGCCCCCCACTGGGGATCAAGCCCGCAACCCTACCATGTGCCCTTGACCAGAATCAAACCCGGGACCCTTCAGTCCGCAGGCTGACACTCTATCTACTGAGCCAAACCAGCTAGGGCCGGATATTTTCTTATTTAATTTTCACAACAATCCTATGAGAAAGATCTTATCATCTCCACATCATAGATAAGAAAACTGAAGCTCAACAAAATGAAAGATCTTGTCCAGGGTCACCCAGCTAGTAAGCAGCAGAGCTGGGATTTGAACCCATGTCCATCTGACTCTAAATACCAAGCTGTTTTTGTTTTTTTTTCTTTTTTCATTCTCTTTATTTTATTGCATTAGAAATTTATTTCCTTCACATATACAGAATATAAAACCTATCTTCACAATGAATTATGCCTCGCTGCTCTCATTTTTTCACACAAAAATTAATGGCCACTCCCTGAAAAAAACTGAAATAAATCCAGAGGCCCGCGCCCTGAACCAGGGCACTACACTGCTGCTACTTCAGCTTTCGTTTCTGGAATCCTTGGATATTCAACATACACTCCACAATTATGCAGTTGCTTATGGCCTTCAGTTGTTCCATGTGTGAATTTCTTGTTTGCTCAGCTTGATTTTTATCCCCTGTGATGCACACAGTAAATGCATAATAAATGTTTGTTGAATGAATGGATTTTACATGTATCTTGCTGAAATATACGCAGCTCTATTTGATTCACTAGAGTGGCATACCCGAACAAGAAATAATTTTTCTTAATGTGTCCCTTATAAATTGAACCTGACTATATTTGATTAATTCCACATCGTGCATTTTTATTGCACCGATCACTCTGGTATCAGGTCATATTTATTTTAAAAACAGATTCACAAAGGGTGCTGGGCTGGAGTGACAGTGTAAATATGTTAATAATAAAAATAATACTAAAGATATTTTACTGGAAACTCTCACATGCTAATGATGAGTAAGTGCATTCTACAGAAATATGTTTGATTTACAATGCAATTAATTTTAAAAAAGAATCAGATCCTGTACCCTATCTTGAATACTTAGAGAATGAAAACTAAAAATGAATATTGAGATCATAAAAATCAGAGAAACAAAAACCACCTTAAAGACCTTTAGCATTTTAGTTAGAACAATAGCCCAATCACTAAAAACGGTGCCATTGTCAGAGCAAACGCGTCCAGATTAGAAAGATCCTCCTGGGTAGCCTCGGAGATTTTGCACTGTGCAGAGCAGCCCACACCCTGTACAGCCCTCACGATGCAAAACACCATGAATTACCCAGAGACCGAAGAACCCTGGCACCTTCAATCACGCAACGTGAGGCTTTGGGGTTTCTTGTTCAGGAGGAAGCAAAGTCTTTCATGTCAACTCACATTGTGGGATGTGTGAGCATTTCCATAGTTAGGGACTTGGCCCCGTCTTAGGATTCAGCTAAAAACAAATGCATTCTCATACCCTATTCAAACTGCAAGAAATAAGGAATGTGCTTCGTTTGGTATTTCATCACTCAACTCAGACGCTCTAAGAAAGCGTGCATTCTTATGCACACTTTGGGGAAAGATGCCCATTTCTGTAATAGGATTTATAAAGTTGACTCTGCCTGCTTTGTATCCAAGAGAGGGAGAAGCAGATGCCGCCAAGCGATCACACACCACGGGGATCTTCGTGGCCATACAAAATGCTTGCGATTTCCCCTCATTTATTTATTGAGGACAGATCTGCCATGATGTAGCAGACACCAGACTTGCAGCTAGAACTATCTGGCTTATTAACCAAATCTTATGTACAATTTTGATTAAAAAAAATAACATTTTAATTACCAAAAGAAGAGATGCTGTCTTGAGATAGTGCATTTTCATGTTTCTCCTATGCATCTTAAAAGAAATATTGTAGAATGAATTATCACAATTTTCATTTAAAAAAAAAATACAACAACCCCAAAACAAATACTAAACTGGGCCTTTAAAAGATTTCACAGCTTAGTAGCCATATTATATCCCCTGAGAAGCAGAATCAGGGAGAAGACAGTAACAGAAAATACCACATAAGAGCTTTTTGTTATAGGCCTTTTAGCATTATTTTACCTTTAATCTCCAGGCACAATTACTTTGCGAAAAATAAAATTTTAATTTAGAAATAAAATAGCAAAGTAATTTATATCAAACGAGAAAAATGGAAATAAAATATAGCATTGGAAAACTTGATGATGCTTAAATGTTTTGTGGTTTACCACCAACTCGTTCCAGTTAGAAACCACCTTACTCTGGGTATTCTGCTAAATATCTGTAAAAGGAGAGGAGAGTTGACTATTTCTAAACAAGGGGATGTTTAATATGCAATGAGTAACACAACTTCTTCCTGTTTAACCTTCTCTCCCACCTGGTCTTCACAAGCTCTTCATATGGGACAGATAGCTGTATTATGGTTAAGAGATGGAGCTTTGGGCACACCTGGGTTTAAATATCCACTCTGCAGGTGATCTTGAACAATTGGCTTCTCTAAGTCTCAGTTCCTCATCTCTGAAGTGGGTAGAATTATAGTAGCTACTGCTTAGGGTTAGTGTTAGCAGGAAAGGAAATGGTGCATGCAAAAAAAAAAAAAGAATCAAGTATTCCATAATTGTGAGGGGGATATGCTAAGCCAAGTTTTAAAATCCTATTCTGTTTTTATGGCCTGTTGTATGCAGCCAATCCACACTTTTAAAAAACGTTTTTATTTAAAAAAAGTGTTTTTATTTCAGAGAGGAAGGGAGAGGGAGAGAGAGACACATCAATGATGAGAGAGAATCATTGATCAGCTGCCTCCTGCACGCTAGCTCTACTGGGGATCGAGCCTGAAACCCAAGCATGTGCCCTTGACTGAAATCAAACCCAGGACCCTTCAGTCAGCAGGCTGATGCTCTATCCCAGGGGTGGGCAAACTTTTTGACTCGAGGGCCACAATGGGTTCTTAAATTGGACCGGAGGGCCGGAACAAAAGCATGGATGGAGTATTTGTGTGAACTAATATAAATTCAAAGTAAAGGAGCGGAGGGGAGAGCAAGAGAAGCGGATAGAACAGCCGGATCCGGCCCGCGGGCCGTAGTTTGCCCACGGCTGACTACGGCCACACATTTTTTCATAATGAAGTTCTGATTCTTTATTCCTCTTCTCCCTTCCAGAGTGTCCTCTGCAGGCATCATTTCCTTTGTCCTCTAAGCAACATGCTTCTTCCACGCTGCCTTCTGGCTCCTGAAAGGTAATTTGCAATGGCCAGCATGACCAGTGTTTTACCCAGAATTGAGAATATGGAAGAATTAACACCAAACGTCGTCCTGCTTTTTTAGTTTTTAATGACCTTGCCAATTCAGAGAACCACTTGCTTTTTCCCAATGTAGGTCAAAACATTAAAGTGAATTATCCTTAGGTTGTTGCAGCTAAGTTGTCTGATTTTGCCACTCCCATACCCATCAGGAAGGAGGGGCAGGCCAGGCTGGGGTGAGTCCCATGGGGCTGTGGTGGGGCTCTGGCTAAAAGGGGTTGTCACCTGGCTGAGGTAGTGGATATTTATTTCTGTACTTTGAGTTATAATTTATTTTGTTGCTCTAATTGACTTTCAGTTGGCTCCTGTGTCCCTTTGACATACCCCCATCAATGTAGGTTTGTTTGTTGTTTCAACCCCTTCCTTACTTTTTGGTTATTTCCTGTCCCAGACCTAGAATCAGCCATTTTTCCAAGGAGTCCTGGTTCCTTTTACTGGACAGTGGTATAATAAACCAAGATCTTGGCACTAGGTATGCTTTTATGGCAAGAAAATTTACTTTTCAAAAAATATATATAAATATGTCTATGGGCTTTCTTTTTTATTCAAAATGAAAATTATTTAATTCAAAATCACTATCGTTGAGTCTAAAGGACAAACTTATATTTTAAAAATTTATCTACTTTATTGTGAAAAGAATGTTAAGTCCTAGCCAGTTTGGCTCAGTGGATAAAGCATTGGCCCTTGGACTGAAGGGTCCCAGGTTCGATTCCGGCCAAGGGCACATACCTGGGTTGTGGGCTCGATCGCCAGTAGGGGGCATGCAGGTGGCAGCCAATCAATGATTCTCTCTCATCATTGATGTTTCTATCTTTCTCTCCCTCTCCCTTCCTTCCTGAGCTGCAGCAATCCTGAGAAAGAAGAACAAAGTAGGAGGGATCTCAATACCAGATATCAAGCTGTATTACAAAGCCACTGTTCTCAAAACAGCCTGGTACTGGCACAAGAACAGACAAATAGACCAATGGAATAGAATAGAGAACCCAGAAATCGACCCAAACCATTATGCACAATTAATATTGGACAAAGGAGGCAAAAACATATAATGGAGTCAAGACAGTCTCTTCAATAAATGGTGTTGGGAAAATTGGACAGTTACATGCAAAAAAAATGAAACTAGACCACCAACTTATACCATACATAAAAATAAACTCAAAATGGATAAAGGACTTAAACATAAGATGGGAAACCATAAAAATATTACAGGAATCCACAGGCTGCAAAACCTCAGACATATGCCAAAACATTATCTTCACTGATACAGCTCCTAGGGCAATGCAAACTAAGAAGAAAATAAACAAATGGGACTACATCAAAATAAAAAGCTTCTGTACAGCAAAAGAAACCATCAACAAAACAACAAGAAAGCCCACTGCATGGGAGAACATATTTGCCAATGTTATCACCGATAAGCGTTTAATCTCCAACATTTACAGGGAACTCATACAACTTAACAAAAGGAAGATAAACAACCCAATCAAAAAATGGGCAACGGACCTAAATAGACACTTTCCCAAAGAGGACAGAAGGAAGGCCAAGAGACATATGAAAACATTCTCTAAGTCACTAATCATCTGAGAGATGCAAATCAAAATGACAATGAGGTACCATCTCACACCTGTCAGAACGGCAATCATCAACAAACGACAAGTGCTGGCGAGGATGCGGAGAAAAAGGAACCCTCGTGCACTGCTGGTGGGAATGCAGACGTGTGCAGCCACTGTGGAGAACAGTATGGAGTTTCCCCAAAAAACTAAAAATGAAAGTCCCATTTGACCCAGTGATCCCACTTCTAGGAATATATCCCAAGAAACTAGAAACACCAATCAGAAAGGATATATGCACCCCTATGTTCATAGCAGCACAATTTACCATAACTAAGATTTGGAAACAGCCTAAGTGCCCATTAGCAGATGAGTGGATTAAAAAACTGTGGTACATCTACACAATGGAATACCACGCTGCTGTAAAAAGGAATGAATTCTTACCATTTGCAAGAGCATGGATGGACCTGGAGAGCATTATGCTAAGCGAAATAAGCCAGTCAGAGAAAGATAAATATCACATGATCTCACTCATTTGTGGATTATAATGAACAACAGAAACTGATGAACAAAAACAGATCCAGAGACAGAGAAGCATCGATCAGACCATCAAACCTCAGAGGGAAGGTAAGGGAGGGTGGGGATAAAGGGGACAGATCAACCAAATTTCTTGTATGCATGCATATAAGCCTAACCAATGGACACAGACACCAAGGGGGTGAGGAGGGGGGTGAGGGCCTGAGTGGGGAGGTGGGGGGGGCAATGAGGGGATAAGGACACATGTAATACCTTAATAAAGAAAATAATAATAATAAAAAGAATCCTGATTTTAAAAAGAAATATATTAAAGAAAAGAATGTTGAAATCTAAATATCTTCAAGAGGCAGATTTTTCATCTTTTATAGCCTACTTACAGAATTCACAAAATGTCATCACATGACCCTGCCAGGTAGATGTTATCATTTTTACTCTAGAACGGGGAAACTGAGGCAGAGAGCAGTGATGTGATTCTTTCTACCAGTGCCACACAACTGAGCTGAAGTTAGAATTAGGGTATTCTATCAAAAGCAACATCTTGTGCTGAGATTTTGGCAAAGAACTGGGAAATACAAAGATGAATAATACGTGTCCCCCCCCCCCACCCTTTATTTCCTAGGACCTCTTTCTTCAAATTAAGTGATAATCCTCATTCATCACAATACAAATATTTAATGAGCACCTACGAATTTGTTCCTTACCATGCCAGTCATTAGGGATGCTATGATGACTGAAATCTGTCCCTGCCTCAGGTTACTTCTACTTCAGTAAATCATCCCCTAGTGAGATGGATGAGGTGGGAAAACAGTGCAATCACAGAAAGATTTAAAAGAACACTATTTGGAGACCCAGACATTTTCTTAGAGGGAGGCCAACTCTTGCTTTCCTGGCTGGTATAAATTGCAGCAGAGGTCACACACACATGTGGGTGTTTAATAAATGTTCTTTGAAAGTGATGATAATGAATTGAGATATGGAAAATCTGAACCCATTCTCTAGGAGTGTGGCTCAGGGGTGGAATGCTTTAGAAAGAGTCCCTGGGAGAAAAGGCTAAAGGAATTGGGGTTACTAATACGATATCATGGAGAAAAGAAGGTTAAGGAGAATTTAATAGCCATCTTCAAATATCTAAAGGGATATTGCTCATGTGTTTTCAACATCAGTTCTTGTCTACTAAGGACAGGACATGAGGGAATTATCTTAAATGGGAGCAGGAGGGACTTAGATTAGATGTCAATGGGGGGAAAACCCAGCTGAAAGGATTGTGAGATGCTGGAAGGCAATGTGATTTAGAGCAAGAACATGGTTATTTTAGGAACAGGGTCTGGCCGATTATTACTGGGGAAAGTGTAGAGCTTGGGGCTTCCAAGTCACCAGTTATTAGTTGTATGAGCTTGCACAAGTGACTTCACCTTTTTGAGGCTCAGTTTCCTCCTTTGTTAAATGGAGATAATAACAATATCTATTATTGGATCGTTGTGAGAGTTAAATTAGATTAACCATTAGGCATATCTGTGCTGGGCACAGAATAATGCTCAATCAATGAAGGATGCCATTCACTACTATTAGTCAACTACGGTCCTACTTAGAAAAACAAAACAAAAAACTCTGTACATAAACAGCTCTCTTTTCAGGGGCATCAAACAAACACACGAATGCTGCTGTGAATTGTGGGATTTAGAGTCTCATTGAAAACACATGATGTGAACACTCAACGTGAAATAAAAGATTAAAATAATAAAATTCATAGAGTGAAGTGGTAAAAAGCATGGAATCAGTAAAATATGTGAGCACTTAGAACAGTGCCTGGCAAAAGGAATTGTTTGCCCCTGATAGAGCAAAACCACGGTGCAAGCTAAGGTCGATTTTTAAGTGAAAGTTTCAAAAAAGACCTGCAGGGCTGCTCCCCTGGGAGAAATTGCTCCAAATTAGTGTGGGTCAAGCAAATAGGTGGATAAGATTTGAGTGCACTAATCTGTAAATGCACTTGATCAGAAGAATCTTGGTTGTCTCAGGCAGTGGGTCAATTCTTCACTATTTGGATATCCTAAGCTTTTATTCTTAAAATATCTGCAGGCCCTAATACCTTACTTGTCAGCTTTAAAGAAAAGCAGCTATTTGTTTCTGGTACTTTGAATACACCCAAGAAACAGTTCTCTGCATTGTGATTGTAGTCTATAAACTTTACTTCATAGCAATTATAACTATGCAGCACATTCAACTTACTAAATTTATTGAAATATTTTTAGCTGCAAAAACATTTTATGTTCACTATTATTTATTAATGCCCTGATTTAAAATATTACACATAAAATTTATTCCAGTGCACATTAGTAAATAAATTATGCTTGTAATTTCTAATGCATTTTTAATTATAAATTTATCCATGTCTACCTTTATTTATGATAGCGGTGTCTCACTGTTGAACATACTGTATATTAATGGCGACACTGCTAATTATGCATTCTTAGAAGTTGCATTCCACAAAACATACGAGTCTGTTTTTTTTTACATCCTAAGTCCTGCTAACATCAATTAATTTAGGAGTCAACACACACAGCACTAGCTACCTTTAAAGCAAGGAAAGATACTATTAGAAGATGGTTACAGGGCCTGGATTTGGGACAGGGACTACATTTATATATAAATATAGCCAGAGAGATACTAAATACCAACCAGATGTTTCATTTTCAACCCAAGTGTCTAAAAAAGGATATTCACCAGAAATAATATTCAGCACAAAAACACAAAAGCTCCATGAATCTCTGTGGAGCTCCCAGAGCAGATCTGTACTTAAATACTATCAGTAAAGTGTTATCTTTAAGGTTTTCGGGTTGCACCCACAAACTCACCTCACTATAAGCAATACATACATTTACTTTAAAAAATTCTTCTCATTGCAATATTATTTTAATTTGAAAAAATATTCTATTTCTCTGAAACTGTGCACTTCTTGGGAGCTTCTTGAAAACAGTTTGAATGAATACCTTAATCAATAAAGAAATTAAAAATAAATAAATAAATAAAATAAAATAGTTTGAATGGATTTTTGACACCTGATTTACTGTTACCCTGAAATTGCTTTGTACCATAAGAATATAAATGCCTATGTTTTCCCTATGGGAGGAAAAATATATTTCAAAAGTAGAGGAAACAAAACAAACAAACAAACAAAAAAGTAGAGGAAACCAACATTGGGAAAATAGCAGGGAAACATATTCACACACATAAAATATTAAGAACACACATTTGCAGAGAAACTCGAAGATACCTCCATTCCACCGCTCTGGAGGGGCTTGCAAGGGTTATTTTCATCTTATTACGTTTCCTCTCAGCTTGTTGTCATAGGCTTGGCAAAGTGGTATTTTCCACGTGCAAATTCTGCTCATACAAAACACCATTTCCAATTGCTTCATTTCAAGTGCATGTTTTGAGCAGCTTTTCATTTAACAAGCATTTTACCAAGAGCTTATGTTATTTTAAGTTTTTTTTTTATTTTTTTTTAATATATATTTTATTGATTTTTTACAAAGAGGAAGGGAGAGGGATAGAGAGTTAGAAACATTGATGAGAGAGAAACATTGATCAGCTGCCTCCTGCACACCCCCTACTGGGTATGTGCCCACAACCAAGGTACATGCCCTTGACCGGAATCGAACCTGGGACCCTTGAGTCCGCAGGCTGACGCTCTATCCACTGAGCCAAACCGGTTAGGGCTATTTTAAGGCTTTCGTATATAAAAAGAAATAAGGAGCATCCCCTTCCTTACGTCCTGTCAGGAAGACGGAAGTATACTGAAAGAACAACAGAAAATGTGAGAGATGTTGAGCACAGAGAATGACGCTCTTCAGGTGGCCTACTAGGAAGAGGTGATCTGGAAAGCTTCCTGGAGGAAGCACTATATGAATTGGGTCTTCAAGAATAAAAAGAATATATTTAAGAAATGATTAAAATGGCATATATATGTATATACATATGTAAAATGAAAATATTTCTTAAAGCACATTGGGGCTTATCCTTTTAGAATATTGCCCCTACGTTTTGTAGAAACCTAAGATAGTCACTAGAGAGGCTACAAGAGAAAAGCCAAGGAGCCCTGCCCAACATCTCCAGGCACCATAGACCTTGCAACCATATTAGCTGCCATCTGACTGAATGTCTAGACTGGCAGAAGAACAACCCACCAACCCACAAAACCTTGAGAAATAATACATGGTGTTGTTTTAAGCCACTAAACAGAATGAGGAGGAAGAGGGGAAGGAGGAGGAGGAGGAGGAGGAGGAGGAGGAGGAGGAGGAGGAGGAGGAGGAGGAGGAGGGGGAGGAGGGAGAGGAGGAAGAGGAGGGGGGCAAGGGGCAGGAGGGGCAGGAGGAGGGGGGAGAAGGAGAAAAGGAATTTACTCAGTGGAGAGGGAAAGGGCAATTAAGGTTTGAGCAGGAATTGAGGAAACCTGGAAGAGGGAAATGAGATATAGAGGAGGCAAATCACTTGCTGAAGGCCACACAGCTAGTAGGTAGTAGGTGTTTTGAACCTCTATCCATTGTCCCAGTTCTAGTCCTGGGAACCACAAGAAAAGGAACCTCCATCCCTTCCCAGGTCTCCTTTCCAAATTGGAGCTGAAGTCTATGAAACCTGATTGTCATAGGTATGCTGAGGTTTCAGCCCCTCTGCCCTCTGGTCTGTTGGAGTCCCCCTTCAGGCCCTGGCCCAGCACAATCAGTGTGCTGTAAAAATATAATTTTTCTCTGTGTGTCAGCTGCTAGGGTCCTCCCCCATGCACCCCTGGGTTGGGAGATAGGTCATTGTATGCTTTGCTTTTTGTTGTTGTTGTTGTTAATCCTTGCCCGAGTATACTTTGTCCACTGATTGTTTTTGTTGTTGTTGTTTTAAGAGAGTGGAAAGGAAGGAGGTTGGGCAAGGGCGAGGGCGAAACATTGGTGGGAGAGAACACATCAATTGATTGCCTTCCGCACATGCCCCTACTGGGGCCAGGGATACAACCCACAACGTAGGTATGTGCCTTGGACCGGGAATCAAACCTGAGACGCTTTGCTGCTCAGGCCAGTACTCTAACCACTGAGAAACATGGGCCAGGGCTGCTTTGCTTCTTAATGTCATTTCAACTGTCTGATACAATTCCTACTTTTTGGAAGCTAAGCCATACAGTTAGCCCACCCTCTCTCCTCCTCATCTATCTCCCTCCCTCAGTTGCAGAATGGCTTGGGAAGCACCCATTTCTTTTTCACCTCATATCCATCCCTCTTCCTAGGAGCTCTTGATGTCCACGGTGGCATCTCAGTCCCTTGACCATCTCATCTCCAATTCTATTTCAGCCAGGACCCCACTCTCACATGGCTCTTCATCTGAGGTTATTCACTGAGCCATCCATCTCTGACGATAACCTCCATCTTTCTGCCTTGCTCCATCATTGACTCCCATTACACCCATTCCAGGACCTTCGGGTCAGTGACACGAACCTTTCTGGAATTCTGTGGCCCTTTGTTTAAGGCACTCTTAAAAGCTGAGATCTTAAACTCCTCGACTCCATCTCACCTGTCTGGCAAAACTCCTTCCTTGAATTAAAGCAATTGCTCACCCTTTGTGTGCCTTTCTCTTGACTATGTAAACTACAGAAAAGTCACACAAAGCATTATATTAGTATCACCATAAATTCAGTCTCTATTCTCAATGGGGCCCTCAACCATGTCTTTGAAATTTTACATTTCCCTGCACTCCAACTTACCACAACAACATAGTCAAATTTAACTATAAGCTTCATGAAGCTGGAGTCCCTGCCTTGTTTTTCACCACTGAATCTCTGGGAAAGGTTTAATCTACAGGCACTCAATAAGTACTTGCTTACTGACTAAGGTGCAGTAATAGTGGTAAGCATTTTATATAAATATTAGAGGCCTGGTGCACGAAATTCGTGCACTGGGAGGGGTTGTCCTTCAGCCCAGCCTGCACCCTCTCCAATCTGGGACCCCTCGGGGGATGTCTGACTGCTGGTTTAGCCCCCTAACTGCTCCCCTGCTGGCCCAATCACACCCAACTGCCCTCCCCTGCTGGCCATCTTGTGACAACGTGGGGGTGGCCATCTTGTGACATGAGGGTGTGAGGGTCAATTTGCATATTACCTCTTTATTATATAGGATTAGTAAATGTTATTAGCTTTATACTGAGCTCTATTCTATGTGAGTTATATGTATTAGCTCATTTAATCCTCACAGAAACCCAATGGGGTTAGTTAGGACTTCTGTCATTCCCATTTTACAGATAAGGAATTTTAGAGCAGCAGCTTGGAAAGATGACGTCACGACATTTGTAAATGGTAGAGTGGATATGCTTAGAGTGTCCAGTTGGGTAGTTTGGGTTTTATGTGAATGAGGGGCAATCAGGTAGCTGTGCTTCAGACTGGAGCTCAAGACAGAAGTGAAAATTAAGATTAATATTTAGGAGGGGTGAAATAATCTGGTGACTCCAGAAAACAGACTATCAAACCGTGTTTACACCCTTTGCTTTGGCAGAGTGCCTCTAACAGGCCCCCAATGGAACTGTGGTGATGTGTATGCAGGGATGCACTTGGGTGTTTAAGGTGCATTTCCCCTCGCTCCCATGAGCTAAAAGATTACTCATTTGAAAATAAGGGTAGATTCATGGTATATATATATATATATATATATATATATATATATATATATATATTTTTTAATATATTTTATTGATTTTTTACAGAGAGGAAGGGAGAGGGATAGAGAGGTAGAAACATCGATGAGAGAGGAACATCGATCAGCTGCCTCCTGCACACCCCCCACTGGGGATGTGCCCGCAACCAAGGTACATGCCCTTGACCAGAATCGAACCCGGGACCCTTGAGTCTGCAGGCAGACGCTCTATCCACTGAGCCAAACCAGTTAGGGCGATTCATGGTATATTTGTTGGTGACTTTAATATTGGGCAAGGATCCCCCTGGGCTGAAATTCAGTCTTGACTTTTCTTTTTCTTGTGCTAAGATGCATTTAAAATTTTGTATTTATTGATGAAGTTGAGAGAGAGAGAGAGAGAGAGAGGGGAAAGGAGAGAGGAGAAAATCGATTTGTTGTTCCACTTACTTACGCATTCATTGGTTGCTTTTTTGTATGTGCCCGGAAGGGGGATGAACCCCCAACCTTTGTGTATGGGGAGGGTGCTCTAACCAACTCAGCTACCCGGCCAGGGCCCTAAGGTGCATTTTTGAAAGAGACTTTCTGGACTCTCTCTCAGGTAGGAGAGATATATCATTGTATTTGAGTTCTTTCCCCTTCAGGTGGCTTCTCCCACTGATTCCTGCTAAGAGAGAGACCCCACAAACCATGAGCCCCTGTTCTCTGTCAGTCCTCATATCTTATGGACACCGCCCTTCAGTTCTTGAGGAAAATTATCACCTCCATTTTACAGATAATAAGAGTAATAGCTAACATTGACTAAGTGTTTATTGTGTCAGGCACTGTGTGTGGGGTTTTTAAAGCATCATCCCGTTTGAGTCTCACCGCAATACCCTCCAACTGGAACTACTGTACCGGTGGGAGGTATCTTGTTTTAGGATGCACAGCCAGTTAGGTCTTTCTGATTCAGAGGCTAAGCTGCCTCATCACTCATTTTTTATGAACTTAAGGCTTTCTCCCATAGAAATGGGGAGAAAGGAGAAGATCCGAAGGAGAACGCTATCATTCATTTCCACCTACCCAAGTCCAGGAGTAGACAGACTCTCAGCACTCTCAGCTAGTCTCTGACCAAGGCCTCACCTGGAGCCAGGAAAGTGGCGCGCATGCGCACGGCTTTCCGTTCGGCCCCGCCCCCCTGGGAGGGCTCCACGCTTCGCTCCCGGCTCTGGGGCTTGCGCACTACGTCCCCAGCCAGCAGCTCCTTCCCAGTCGGGGACTTCCGGTGCACGAGGTGTGGTTCCGGGTCGTGGCGCGACTCGGGGCAACTGAGCTGCTACTCTGCCGGCGGGCGGCGGCGAGCAGTGGGGGCATGAGGGCGAGCCCGGAAAGCGGCAGCTGAGCCGGCCGGGAGGAGCGCCAGTCCCCGAGGTTTCCGAGAGTTCGGGGCTAGGGCCGAGAGGCACAGAGGAGCTGGACCCTCCCCCCAGGAACGTGTCCTGGGCCGCCCGGGCCGGTAGTGTGGCAGCACCTTCAGGTAAAGGTTGCCCCAGCCGCTACCTTACTCGCTCGCTCTCCTGCCAGCCATCTGGAGAGCCTAGCGGCTCCTCACTCCTCTGCGCCCGACGCTGCCTGGCGGGCAGCTTGTCTGGCCGTTGCTCAGGTCTCCCGTGAGCATCCGTTTCCTGGCCCTTTCCAGAACCGGAGGCTGCTGTGAGTCTGACAGCTAGCTGGGTGTGTGATTTGGGGGAGGTGAAGCTAGTGGGTCTGGTAGTGTTGGGGAGGAGTGAGAGGAGGGAGGAGGATGCTATTGGCTCTGGCAGTTTTCTGGCTCCACATTTAGGTGTTCTGATCTTCACAATATGAAAATTAAGTTTTGAAAGCATTGCCTGTGTGGCCTCCGGCTCCTAGCGCCTCCTCTCCATTTGCCACAAAGGGGTAAATGGCCTTGCAGAACTGTTTTTTTCTTGGTGGAGTGCTGCTGTAACTTGGATTCAGCTTTTTCTTTTGGGGAGTGGCAAAGAGTATTCTAAATCTGTTTAAAGTAGAAAAAATGATTATAGCTTAAACAAGAGTATTACTTTAACCTGAGCTCAAAAGGTTGACTCAGAAATTGGTTAAAATTTCAGTCTGAATGAACCCAAGTAGTTTTTTGAAGCCTATGACAGTATCTGGCACTGTGCAAAAAGCATCATGTTGTAAATCAAAACCAGCAAAGTTCAAAACTTCCCCAGGTGTGAATGGTCAAATGGAGACAGGTGTTTATTATAAACATTGGTTCAAACAAAACCAACATGCTCGTTCTGTTTTGACAAGCAAAAGGGGTGGATTCCTAATTTTAAAACCCACTAGAGCAGGAAAAGGGGACACCGTCTTTAATGCTTCATATACAACGAGCCCACGTGAGATGCTCAATAAATGCTGAAAGAGTTCTTGAAGCATTGATCATCGTTTTCAATTTTTTTGGTTTACACACTTGCAAGCTTGCTGGAACCTATGAGGCATGCTGGTGGCCCCTTTTCCATTCAGCTTTGTGCTCATACCTACCTTCAACTAATGTGATCCCATACTGAATTTACATTCCTCTACACCTCCTGACCTGGTGCCTGGCTAAAGTTCCAGCTATGCTTGAAAAGGTCCCCTTCCTAAACGACTCTACCCTGATCCTTTACTCAAGTAGGGCCTCCAGTCATGTTTGTTCTTTTCGTTGTCCCTTGTGTTCTGTAGGACAGTCTCCCTGCCTAGAAGTTCCTCCTTTTCTGTTGTGAGCTATTGAGATGTTACCCAGGGCCCAGCTGAAATTGGCCTCCATCAACCAATTCAGTACCACCCCAGCTGGAAATCATTTCTTTCCTAGAATCCTATAAACACTCATCATATCTATAATTACTTCACTGAGCAAGCATTTACTGAGCATGGATATATACCAGGTACCAGGCCAGACAATGTAGAGGTAAATAAGGCTCAGTCCTTGTAGCAAGGAGCTCAATGTAGTGAGAGAGATAAGGGTTAAATAATTCCAACACCAAGTGATGAGTACACTGTGTGAGCATTCTTTCTGTGATACAGTGATAACATAGAACTGGGGGAGGGGGGTCATTTGTTTTTGCGTAGTGTGCTGTGGCCAGGTAATGCTTCATTATGTGGGGTTAACTAAGCTTTATTATTTACTGTGTACTGGGTATTACATATAGGTTTCTCTTGTTTAATCATTTTAATCTCAATTTACAGATTAGGAAGACTCAGGATAAATTACACAGCTGGTACAAGACAGAGCCAGGATTCAAACCCAGGTCTGTCTGATGCCTACATCTGTGCTTTTTTCATTATGTGTTTTGCCTTCTTTCTCACACCACAGCTCTTAATATCAAGTATATTGAAACAAGTATACTAGAGAAAGAAATATGAGTGTCAAAATTAATGGTATAGATGTTCTTTTAAATGTAGGGAAGACCATGATCTTTCAAAGCAAGAAGGTAGAAGGTGGGTCAGCTCAGCTTTGAATATGAGCAAGGAAAGGATTGTGTAGAGAATAACCATGACCTCTGTATTAGTTTCCTGGTTCCTTCTCTGGCTAGATATGTGATCTTTGGCAAGTTTCTTAATTCTAAGCATTATTTTCCTCAAGTGTGGGTTGGGATAGGGGGATAATATGGACCTCATGGAGTATTGTGAATATGTAATAAGCTAATGTGGATAAAAGGCCTGATTCATGGTAAGGTCTCTGAAACGATTACTGTAAGATGCAAAGGTGCAATGACTGGCATGGTTTTAGAGTGGTTAGTAGACCAGCCTTAAGAAAGCAAGCCATTGCTTCTTTTTAGTGTGGGGATACTGGAAGGTAAAGTTGGAGGGTCACTAGAGGTCCGTGTCAGTGAGGGATTGAGTGTCAGGCAAGAGAGGTAAATTCCAGTTTCTCCTTATAACTTTCCTAGTTAATAAACACTTTGAGGATCTGTGATTCATTCGACAGTGACAGGGAAAATGTTAGACCCTGGGAATGCAAAGAGGCATAACACCAGGTTCCTACTCTGAGGTTGATGACATTCTAGTCGGGGAGACATATTTGTGTGCAGGTGAACTGTTAGTGAAGTACTTTAGGTACAAAGATAGCAATCCCTAAGGATACCAAGGAGGACAAAAGAGGGAACACTGATAATGATAGCTAATGAGCACTTACTATGTGCCAACATTGTGTTAAAAGTACTGTCTCATTTATTTCTGTACCGGAAAGTGTATATTTTACAGATGAGCAAACTAGAGCACAGAGAGATTAAATAAATTCCATGTGTTTATGCCGCTGTTGGGGCTGTGAGTAGAGGGGATTATCTGTTAGACTTTGGTATCTCCACTCTTCTTTGTGGTGTGGATGGGGACCCTTTGAAGAGGCTTCAGAGAAGAGCTAGCCCTTGAGCTGTTTCAGTGAGCTGGTCACTGTGCTGGGCAGTAGGGATGTTGAGGAATGAATGTGGCCCCTGCACTCAAGGAGCTCCTTGCCTCATCTGTGATGTTAAATATATTTCTTTTTAGTGGGGGATTTGCTTTGCTAGTTGACTCATAACTGAGGACTTCAGAAACTATTGTACTTCAGTGGATTTCTAAAGGGTCAGGCTGAGAATTTGCTGGAAGTCTGTTATTCTGATATATAGGCCTTATTGTTAAGAACACAGCAATAGATGCCAATTATATGACAAGGAATTCTGTCACATTATGTTTTTTTTCCCGTAGTAGGTTCCTGTGAGTTTTAAGTTTTTGAGAAGTTTTGACATAAAGGTTAGCTTATTTCAACTTGTGTTAAATTTAAAATAATTATAATTGAGCACTTATGTTCTGGTCATTGTTAAATGTTTTCCCTATACTTCGTTTCCTTCAACCTTCATGATCCTCTGAGATAGGTGATGAATCTTAGTGAATAGGTAGGGTACCCAAGAGTCACATAGCTAGTGAGTGATAATGCCCGAAAAAAAACTGGGCTTTTCAAAAGAGTGAACAAATATTAAGTTAGTTTTCTTTTGAGCGTCTGCCTCAGGAGTCTCCAACTCAAATGCCCATGATGTAATATAGAAAGTAGGCTAGATCTTGATGAACTGGAGGGCATATGTCCAGTCTGAAGATAGCGGTTGGTTGCCAGTTCACTACCTCCCTTATTCCCACCCCCCCACCCCATCCCCCACGGGAGGCAGCTAATACTTGTATCTCACATCAATGTCTCTCTCCCCTTTTCTCTTCCCCTCGGCTCCCCCCTCCTCTTCCTCCCTCCCTTCTAGTCTCTCTGAAAAGCAATGGGAAAATATCCTTAGGTGAAGATTAACAACAACAAAAGAAGATGCTGGAAATCTGGGTTTTAATGTATTTATTTTAATTTTTTTTTAATTTTTATTTTAGGGAGAGGGCCAGAGATATGGGGGAGAGAGAGCGAGAAATGTCTTTGTTTTTCCACTTATTTATGCATTCATTGGTTGATTTTTGTATGTGTTCTGACTGGGGATTGAATCCGCAACCTTGGTGTAGTAGCTTGATGCTCTAACCAGCTGAGCTACCCAGCCAAGTCTGGGTTTTAATATATGTATTTCGTTTTAAAAATTTAGGGACATTTAAAAAATTGCTGTGTGGACTAAAGCACGTTTGTGTGCTGTGTACAGTCCTAGGCTGTCTGATTGTGAACTCTGATGTACTTTATCGCTGAAATTTTGGTATCCACTGTCCAAAGCAGGAGGTACAACTCAAGTCGAGATTACTGATAGAAGTGTACTGGTAAATTGCCAGAGTGAGAGGGTTTTATAATTGACTCATACTGATGTCTTTGGGGAAGTGGCAGGGTGAATGCTTTTATTATATAATCAGACTAAATTTCAGGAGGGATGGGGCTTGATGAGGAAATGACCTTGTAATACTTTTAGCACTTTAAATGCTATAAAATCTCTTGCCTCTGTTGGTCCTCTGTACAGTGCCATGGAGTGAACACGGGGGGTAAACATAACCTCTTGAGATTAAAAAATTGGCTCCCAGTGAAAGACAGTTTAGTAGAAAGTGCGCTTGATTGAGAGGGGCTTGAGGTCTGACTGTAGCTATGCTGCTGGCAGCCTTTTGATTTTGGTTGAGCCACTTAGAAATTTTTGTATCTTTTTTCCCATCTGGATGATAATGAGGAGCTCAAATCAAGTCTTGCTGAAATCTTTTCAGGATGCCAAGCTTTCTGATTCTAATTGACATGCTTAAAGTTACACAGCTGATTACTGGTAGACCCAGTAGAGAATGGTTCAAATACAAAGTGCTGTTTCTCCTCTCTTGGCAGGTAGGGAGCTACTGCTCAGCTCTTCCCCTGTTCTTTGTTCATTACTTCTGGGAAAGGACCTTGACAGGCCAGGTGTTCCCCAAATGCATACAGTGCTTTGCTGACTATACATACACAAGATTGAAAGGGGGCATGGAGACACCCAGCACAGTGAGAGAAATATGGTCAGGGAGTTCCCAGCCCAAGAGTTTAATTTATTTTTATTTTAATACCCAGCTTCCACCAGGTGAAAATTGGAAAAAATATTGGCCTTCTAGATACTTGTTTTCATTCATACTCTATTGTATAAGAACATAACATGGAATATAGAAATGAAGAAAATAAATCCTGAGCAGTCATTCAGAATTTATTAACTTGTGTTGGCAGCAGTCTAGATATAGTGGGGAAATAGATTTAATATAGGAAATACAAAATTTGGACCCAAAGAAGGAAACAGTTTTAAGTAATTGAAAGTGAGAAAAATGGGAGAAACCTTTTACAAAACAAAACTTAAATTCTGGAAACGGCAAGAAGGTATTAGAATAAGTATTGGAATTAAATTATAGTAATCACTTGTGAAATAAATTGAATATTATGTCACATTTACCCATACACATATGCAGTGTTAAATTCATATCCTATACTTGAGTATACTTTTATGAATATGCTTTTATTATTGATGCAGACAAAATGGACTGAATTTTACACATTCAGAACAATGTAACATTTTTAAATTCCCTATGGATTCATTTTAAGGAATATTATTATAAACTAGGGGCCTAGTGCACGAATTCATGCACCTTGAAAGGAACTGTGGGCTGCGAGGCTGTGGTAGGCACAGGGGCAGATCTCGGTCCGTCCTCCGTGCCCCCGCCCGGCCCCTCCCGCCACAGCCCCTGGTCCTCTGTCTGCCAGCAGCCCTGCTCCGCTGCTGCCCTGATCGCCCCTCAGGAGCAGGGGGAAGTGGAGAAGCCCTCAGGGGCAATCAGGGCCAGCAGCCACTGCTCGCACCTGCTGATGGCGCCGAGTGATTGGGACCAGCTTTGGGCACCAGCAGTGGGTACAAGCGGCGGCTCTGGCATCGGCTATGGGTGCGAGCAGGGCTAGCGCTGGCAGTGGGTGTGAATGGCGGCTCCAGTGCTGGCAGCAGGTGCAAGAGGGCTGACACCAGCAGCAGGTGCAAGTGCTGGGCGGGACCACGCGCACAGGAGCAAAAATTTTCAGTAACCACCAGAGGCTCGCCCCGATGATGGTGACCAGCGCCCACCTTGGTCTGGCGCCCCCACTCACCTGCTTTACCATCCTGCCGTGGCTGACGCCTGCCATGTTCCGCGCACGCCCCCAGGTGACCAGCTCACGTCATAGTGACTGGTTGTTCCAGTTGTTTCACCATTCAGTCTATTTGCATATTAGCCTTTTGTTATATAGACTAGGGGCCCAGTGCACAAATTCGTTCACCTTGAAAGGAACTGTGGGCTGCGAGGCTGCGATGGGCACAGGGGCAGGTCTCGGCCCATCCTCCGTGTCCCCGCCTGGCCCCTCCCGCCGTGCCCCTGGTCCCCTGTCTGCCAGCAGCCCTGTTCCTCCCACCACCACTCCCACACGCTGATGGCGCCGGCCCCGCTCGCACCTGCTGACAGTGCGGAGTGATTGGGGCTGGCATCATCAGTGGGTGCAAGCGGCGGCTGCTGTCCCGATCGCCCCTCAGGAGCAGGGGGAAGTGGAGAAGCCCTCAGGGGCGATCAGGGCCGCCAGCCGTTGGTTGCACCTACTGACGGCGCCAAGTGATTGGGACCGGCGCTGGGTGCCGGCAGCGGGTGCGAGCAGGGCCAGCACCGGCAGTGGGTGTGAGTAGTAGCTCTGGTCCCAGCAGCGGGTGTGAGTGGGGCCAGTGCTGGCAGCGGGTGCGAGCAGCAGCTGCTGGTCCCGATCACCCCTCATGAGCAGGGAGAGGTAAAGAAGCCCTGAGGGGCAATCGGGGCTGGCAGCTGCTGTTTGTATCTGCTGATGGCGCCAAGCGATTGGGGCTTGCGCTG
Organism: Plecotus auritus; assembly: GCF_963455305.1. NCBI lineage: Eukaryota > Metazoa > Chordata > Mammalia > Chiroptera > Vespertilionidae > Plecotus > Plecotus auritus. The sequence continues at coordinate 178,728,219 of NC_137776.1, read as the reverse complement.
GGCACTGGCAGCGGTGCGAGCAGCAACTCCAGCATCGGCAGCGGATGCATCCGAGTCCAGCACTGGCAGCAGGTGTGGGTGCCGGATGGGACCATGGCATGCAGGAGCAAAGAATTGTCAGTAACCACCAGAGGCTCGCCCCGATGACAGCAACGACGCCCCACCTTGGTCTGGTGCCCCGCTCACCTGCTCCACCATCCTGCTGCGGCAGTCACTCGCCATGTTCTGTGCAAGCCGCCTCGTGGTCAGCGCACGTCATAGCGACTGGTTCGGTTGTTCCGCCTTTTGGTCTATATGCATATTAACCTTTTATTATATAGGATACCAGAGGCCTGGTGCACAAAATTTGTGCACATTAAAAGGGAATTAATTAGAGGAAATATTTTAGGGTCTGGGGTGCAGGGGAATGGGATTCCTGGTTGGCAGGCCGCTGACAGCAAGCTGCCAATGGCCAATTCCTCAAGGAATGGGGCTCCCTCCTCTCTCTTCTCAGGGTCCGGGGTGCAGGTGAATGGGATTCCTGGCTGGCAGGCAGCTGACAGCAAGCTGACCAATGGCTGATTCTGCGAGGAATGGGGCTCCCTCCTGTCACGGTCTGGTTTGAAGGCCGGCCATGACTCCGATTGCATAAGACCCAGAGTGCCGCTGCGCCCCGGCTGGGGACCAGAGCTCCCTCCTGCCACGCTGAGACGCATCAAATTTATTCTAACTGCCCCCCCCCCCTCCTGCCAGCCTGGCCGCCCCCAACTGCCCTCCCTCCCCCCCACTGGCCTGGTCGCTCCATGCAGCCTGCTGTTCAGTCGTTTGCTTGTCCCTCACTGCCCCCCTGCCAGCCTGGTCACCCCACGCAGCCTGCTATTTGGTCGTCCGTCTGGTCATTTAGGTTGTGACGGCCCCTGGCTTTTTATATATTAGAAAGTACTGCTTCAGCAGAGAAATTGGTAGAAAATTATTTGAAGAAATGGTTTTCTTTTTAAAACAAAGTAATCTTAGTTGCTGATATAAAAGAGACTAACAAAGAACTGAGGTGCAGGCTTGAATCTTGAAGTCACATCTACCTGTATTTGAATACTGGCTTTGTCAGTTATAAGCTGTGACCATCACAGTCTGCAAAGTGAGGACAAGAATGCCAATCTTATATACTACTTGTGAGGATTAAATGAAATAACTTACAGAGAGATGCAGGTACTAGCTTTCAGGGGCACAAGACATTTAAATGTTAGTATAATGTAACAAATGATTCTATGGAGTAATTATGAAGGAGTGAGACTTTTCATTTTCATGTCTGTATTATGAAATTAGTTTAATTTCTAGTTGTGCTTTGTGCATTACTTAGCACACCTACCAACTGTGCACTAACGAGAAAAAGGTTTCAATATTGTTTTTAGGCTATTAAATGACTTGTTCTGTTAAATAACAATAAATACCTTCAGTTGCTTATATTACTTTTTTGTGTGTGTGTGCCCGTGACTACCTGTTGAAGTGTTAGAACAAGGGGATATTATGTTCTCATCCCCATCTTACAAATGCTGAAACTGAAGCTTAGAGAAGTAAAGTGGTTCAAGGTAGAGAGCTACTGAGATGGCAAAAGTAGGATTTGAATCTTGATTTTTCCTCTAATTACAGTGCTTTTGTCACTATCCCATGCTGTTCTAGATTTGGATATTGGAACTGGCCCTTGTTTTGGGACCGTCATCAACCATGGCCCTCCTTACTTATTTAAACTTAATTCCTACAGAAAGTTGTTATTGATTATGTTGAGAATGTTTGGTTACAGGTATAATCTTATGATCTGAAGTTTAAAGATTTACTAGAACTCTAATAATACTCATTGCTGGCAGAGGTTGGTGGTGAGATATAGGGGTCACTCATACATTGCTAGGGGGAATATAAGTTGGTAAAAGTTTTCTGGAAAGAATTTTGGTAGTATTTATCACAAGCCTTAAAAGAAGTCACACATGCCTTTTGAGCAATTCCATTTTTAGGAACTGTTGTTAAAGAAATAGAGATGTAGGAAATATTCATGTTCAAATATGTTCACTGTAGCAGTACTTATAATAGTAAAAATTAGAATCAACTTTAGTATTTAACAAAGGGTTTAGAGAAATTATGGAAAAGCCATAGGATGGGAATATTGTGCAGTCATTTTAAATGTTTTAGAAGAATATTAATGACATTAATGTGGTTATCATGTAACATGAAGTGAAAAAAGGATATAAAACTATATAAAGTATGATCCCAGTTATGTCATACATAAGGAAAAGAAATAGGTGGTAGGATGATAGGTCTTTATGCTTTGTTTTCTAAAATGTTCTCTGATAAACGTAACTTTTTAGTAAAAAAAATCTTTTAAACTTGGTATTAAAAATATAGAGCCAGTGAATATCATTTTGACAAAAAAGGTTTTCATTCATGCAAATGATTTGGAGTTATAAATGGACTAGAGACCCGATGCATAAATTTGTGCACGGGTGGGGTCCCTTGGGGTGGCCTGCGGGGATCGGGCCCCAGCTCGCGCCCTCAAGCTCGCAGCCCCAGCACCGCCCCCTCACCTACTCCACCATCCCATCTGCGGGGTGATCGATCTGGACTGGGCCCCCTGCCAGGCTCCCTCAACACTTGGGAGCCAGGCAGCGGCCCCGCCACCCACCGCCATTGCTGGTCGCCATCTGTGGGGTGGTTGGCGGGGCAATCGGGCCCCTGCTCGCACCTGCCTTGGCCTGGCACCACCCGCTCACCTGCTCCACCATCCCACCGGAGTCTCGCTCTCATCAGGGCCCAGCGGGGCCAGCAGCACCTCCACTGCCACCCACTGCCAGCGCCGTGTTGCCCAGTCAGGGGACAATTTGCATATTAGGTTTTTATTACATAGGATTGTATTTTCAAGTTAGTTTTCACCTCTGTTATTAGAATTTGGTTTCATGTTTCTTGACATAAATGATGAGGTTTTCCGGCTAGCCTTCCTGTCCTTCCCACAAAATCCTATTTAAGACAATATTATGGAAGAAGAGTTGTATTCATGTTGGAATGTACAAGTGTCCCAGTCTACCTACCATCACCTTTTTAATGGCCAGTTGGTAGTGAATAATCCTGTTACAGGTATTTCTTTTCTTTTTTTAATTTAAATTCTTTATTGTTGAAAGTATTACGTATTTCTTTTCTTTTTAATATTTTTATTGATTTCAGAGAGGAAGGGAGAGGTGAGAGAGATGAAAACATCAATGATGAGAGAGAATCATTGATTGGCTGCCTCCTGCATGCTCCACACTGGGGATCCAGCCTGCAACCAGAGCATATGGCCTGACTGGGAATCGAACCGTGACCTCCTGGTTCATAGGTCGATGCTCAACCACTGAGCCATGCCATCCAGCCAGGTCTGTCTTTCAAAGAGAGTGCACTCTCATATCTGTGAGGCTGGGCATTGATATGTACAGGGTAGGCAAAAGTAGGCTTACAGTTGTGAGTACATGAAACACAGAGTTTATTCTTGTGTATTATTTATTAATTATTGTACTGTTTTCCATACAAAGAATTGTACTTTTCCCACCCTTGAATAGAGTTTTTTTGTGGGTTGAATGCTTAGATGTTGGGAAGTGCTTTTTTGTTACAGAAAATTGTGTGAATTCCCATTTTTGTAAGAAAATTAAAGATCAAAGTATGGATTTTAATTTTTCTGTAATATGAAAAATGCATAAATATTAAAAGTCATTATGTATTGATGCCTTTTACCCTTTCCTAATTTTCGTATACTTCAGCATTGAAATTGCAATCGTTTCAGCAAGTACAGTTAAACATGATGGCCAGTTAAGTTTTTTAAAAAAATGTGCATGGTAATTCTATATACAATATAAAAAGTGTGCAAAAATTTAACAAAATATTTGAGCATATTTAAATTAGGAAAATACCCGGCAAGATGTTTCTTTTTGTAAACTGCTTCTGTCCAAAGCATTCTGTATATTACCAGAATGAAAAATGACAGCACTTTGTCATCTGTTCAAATTGATATTGCACTCTTTGCAATGACAGCTGAAAAGGCCCACAGGTGCCATATAAAGAGGTGACCATGTTGTCATATTTCATTTCGGCATCCCTCTGCAAAGCCATAATTACCTAATTAGGTTGTTAATTAGGAGATTAGCATTTCACTATATTGATAGAATGCTCTTTACCGGCGTGAGGCTAGATACAGATTTGTCTGCCCTAATTTATATTCCCTGCCTTTTTTGTATTTATTTATTTGCTTAAGTTTCTGATGTGGTGCAATTCAGTTTACCTGAGAAACAGTTTGTTTACAAGCAAATGAAGCTTTGATTACTGGGTTAAAGTTGCCTTGTTAATATATGAACAGAATTAAAAGGGTGGTCACATCCCCAAAATGATAATATAAATTTTGATTTGTCATAACTTGTATTCTTGTAAGCATAGGCAACAAACACATGATAAGAAATAAAATTGTTGTTATAAAAAAATAAAATATATAAAAACTTAAGTTTGAACTGTAATAGAGATTTATACAGGGTTGGGCAAAAGTAGGTTTAGAGTTGCTCATATGGAAAAGAATACAGTAATCCTATATAATAAAGAGCTAATATGCTAATTAGACCAGACAGGGGAATGACCTTCCAGAACGACCAATGGGCAGGGCCGCAAGACAGCCGGGGCCGCAATGGCCAAGCCCCTTGCACTAATTTTGTGCAGTGGGCCTCTAGTTAATAATCATACAAGTGCAAACCGTGTTTCACACACTCACAGCTGTAACTCTACTTTTGCCCATCCTGTATATATTAACTAGGTGAAGGAATTTATCTTTAACAACAAATCCCTACTATTTATACTTTAGACTTATAAAATTAGTTATTTTGAACATATTTCAGAAACTGAACCTTGTTTAATGACCTGAGAACAAATATATTCAGTTTTCACATTAGACTTCCTTAGGTAGTCATCATGTATCAGGGTTTATTCCATTTGTGCCTTCTGTCCGTTAGTCTGTGCTTGGAACATTCTCTTCCCACAGTTTTTGCAATCCTGAGCGCTAATGGAATTTGAAGTATTTCAGAGTAACCTTTACTTGGTAAGCAGCATTTCCACCAAGAGTGTCTAACATTCTTTGGGTAGGAGGAGGGGTGATAAAAAAAACCTGATTTCCATCTATTTTCACTCGGATGCATGATTTGACTGTAATGTTTGTAATTTGCATTATAAGTACCTTTTCTGCTTTTTCCAGTTAAGGACATTAAGTTTTACAGCAATATTAGGAGCACCATTCCCACTGAGATAGTAGTTAAGCTCCTTTGATTATATTTTGTTTTAACTGTTAAAGTTGTAGAAAGTACATGTGTGCCTAAGTCCTTTTTCTCCACAGCTGTAGGAGTTTTGGGAGTGGTGGGTGGTTAGGTTGTCTGAAGTTTCACAGCTACTGCTGTTAATAAACTGTATTTCAAAAACACTTTGAAAATATAGATTATTTTATAACAGTTGCATAATAATAGAGGTTTTAGTCTAACTTGTGTTTAGAACTTTATATATAGTTTGCTGTTAATAATTACAGTTGTTCTTCATACTTGTCATAGGAAGTATCTTTTGAGCAAAAATTAGGTCTTGAGTCGTCCATTCTATCTTCACATAATTAGATATTTCTGACACCAAGGTGTTTTCCACTAGACCTTGCTGTTCAAACTGGGGTTATGGGAATCCCAGTATGTGCCAGGAGATTTTAGAAGCTGCAGAGTAAGCATGGCACTCTATAGTTCAAAACTAAAGCACTTCTTTCTAGGTGTAGTATATTACAGGATAGGATGCAAATATGAGTGAATTCTAAAAATAAATTCCTTGTAGCATGATGCTCTAGGTGGCTCCCCCTAGGTTCTGTCATACCTTGACTTATGCCCACTCTCCTCTGCCCTTCAGGTGTGTTCGTGGAGCGTTTGAGAAGCACTGTACTTGGACCAGGCTCCCTTTAACTGGATCTCGGCACATGGTAAGATTCAGAGACATTTCAGGTGGAGGTTAGTGGTACAAGAAAAGAAAAATCAAGGGTCAGTGTCCCTTTGCCCAAAGGAAACATTTGTTAGGACACAAGACTTGCTCTGGTAGGTTGATAGGGTCTAGTGGGTTCCAGATGCCCTAAGTCAGTGGTTGGCAAACTCATTAGTCAACAGAGCCAAATATCAACAGTACAACGATTGAAATTTCTTTTGAGAGCCAAAATTTTTAAACTTAAACTTCTTCTAACGCCACTTCTTCAAAATAGACTCGCCCAGGCCGTGGTATTTTGTGGAAGAGCCACACTCAAGGGGCCAAAGAGCCGCATGTGGCTCGCGAGCCGCAGTTTGCCGACCACAGCCCTAAGTCACTCATCGGGGGGCCTCAGCAGGAAAGCTGGATTGACACCCAAGCTTCTCCATGTAGTCTTTTATCCCAGGCTTCTTCCCATGATTAATATATTATTCCAAAGAAGGCAACAGCAGAAGCTGCCAGTTTTCCTGGAGTCAGGCTCAGACGTCCCATATTACTTCCGTTACATTCTGTTGCTCAAAGTTGATCACAGTGTGAGCCTTGCTGGGAGGAGCTGCGAAGACTGGCCTTTTAAAAAATCTACCATGTGACCTTGAGCAAGTTACTTCATTCCTTTAAGCCTTAATTTTATTTTACCTATAAAATGAAGCTAATATTAATACCTACTTCTTGTGGTGGTTGTAAGGATGAAATATGTTGTTACATGAAAAGTACAGCTGATAGTACAAGCTTAGTAAATGTCATCTATTACTGTTCTCTGAGATTCTGCCTAATGAAAGCTTAGCCATTTTTAAAAAATATATTTTATTGATTTTTTACAGAGAGGAAGGGAGAGAGTTAGAAACATCGATGAGAGAGAAACATCGATCAGCTGCCTCCTGCACACCTCCTACTGGGGATGTGCCCACAACCAAGGTACATGCCCTTGACCGGAATCGAACCTGGGACCTTTCAGTCCACAGGCTGACGCTCTATCCACTGAGCCAAACCGGTTAGGGCAAGCTTAGCCATCCTTAAATGGGACCCCCTTCCTTCCTGAAGCCTTCTTGGAAAACATAATTGTCTTTGTATCGCATTTGGTGGTTAATATGTATTGCCTTATGTTGCTGTTATGTCAGTAAAAGCAGTCTCTGGAGGATGCAGGCCAGTGTTTATATAATTTTTTGTAGGCTTCCCAGTGCCTACCTCGCAGTGACGTAGTGAATGAACCTCTTATTCAAAAGAAGATACAAGCATTTCATTTCTGTTGTTTTGATTTAGTCTAGTAAGTACCTTTAGTTAAAATATAGAAGTGAAAATGTGAAAGGAAAAATTAAACTCCAGATACAGGATCTCACTATTTACCGTGTAATGAAATTAGACATTTTTTACGTAGAGGAGATTTTAATTCCCCTAGGGGAAAAAAAGCTTAATTTTTTTTTTGCTGGTCTAAAAAATAAATGAAGATTTAATTTACAGTTAAATTGGAGAGTGTTAGAAAAAGAGATTTAAAAGCAATAAGGTGCATTTTATTTTAATGGTCATTTCAATTATTTTCAAATTCTAGGAGGTATGAATTCAGAACTTTAACTAGATTGAAGAATGTTGAAATCTTAGTTTAAAAAAGGGTCTGTTGGGAGACTTTGCATATAATAAAAAGGCTTTTGTATTTCTAACTTGTGATCATTCCTGTTTGTGAAAAATAAATGTGAGTACTTCTATAACACTAAGGAATCTTGTATAGGAATCATGTTTAACTTGCCTAATGCTAATAGCATGAAGTGGGGGTACAATGTGGAAAGGTAAAAAAAAAAAAAAAATTCTCGCATCTGCTGTTACATGTTGTTAACTCCCTCAGCAGACGTTAAATCATTTCAAGTACAATAATAGTGTGGGAGGTAAATTAACTAACCATTAACAATCTTATAAATACACAATTAACATGCCAACATTTATATGACACATTGATGGGGCAGCAGTAATTTTTGATTGGGAGTTTGCAGACCTTTGAGAAGCCTCAGGCTGTTGCTTATTTAGACAAGTTTTCACAGATTGCAGGTGAGGGGACTTGAAGTCTGTCTGGCAGAGAAGTGAGTGTTTGGAGTGTTGAAAGTTCAAGAAGCAGAATTTCCTTTTAACCATTGGCTGAACTTGAGCATTTTAAGCCATGTTGCTGCCTATCTCAGGTTCTTAGGGCTCATTTGCTTCTGGGGGTTATTTAAAGAAACAGAAGAAACAGAATTTTTAGGTATAGACTTTGTAGCTGAAGATGCACGAATCTCTAGGGATTTAAAAAAAAATATAGTTAGACCTAAATTGAGAATTTAAAGGACACCCATCCTCTGTGGTTTCAGGTCAACAAGTAGATGATCTCTGAAGTTCCTTTCGTGTGTAAAATGTTGTGACTTTTATATTTGAGCAATCATTGCATGCACTGTTTATATCTTGCTCTTCAACAATTCCCTGTTGCATTAATGGAGGAGAGGCTAAGTAAGGGTCTAGTTTACTGCATAATACATTTGGTGTCTTACATCTTTCATAAAGAACCATGGAGCCCTAACCGGTTTGGCTCAGTGGACAGAGCGTCGGCCTGCGGACTGAAAGGTCCCAGGTTCGATTCCAGTCAAGGGCATGTACCTTGGTTGCAGGCACATCCCCAGTAGGAGGTGTGCAGGAGGCAGCTGATCGATGTTTCTCTCTCATCGATGTTTCTAACTCTCTATTCCTCTCCTTTCCTCTCTGTAAAAAAAATCAAAATAAATAAAAAAGACCCATGGAAGAAATTTCTCTCAGGCCCCAGAACTCAAAGAGCTCAATGTCAGGATATTTTAAAATCATGTTTATTATAACTACTAGAGTCCTGGTGCATGAAAATTCATGTACTGGAGGGGGGTTCCCTCAGCCCGGCCTGCCCCCTCTCACAGTCCAGGAGCCCTCAGGGGTGAGAGGCGACCCGGCGATCAGGGGAAGGCGACGCCTCCATCACACCTCTGCTGCTGCCACTGCCAGAGCACAAGTCTCGGCCAGCCCTGGTTACCTGAGCCTTGGGCAGCCTTAGGCGGCTGGGCAGCTTCCATCCGAAGCTTGCCTGTGCCTCGGGTGGCCTTGGGCGGCTGGCGGGCTGAGGGCGGTTCCGGCCGCACCGTGCGCCTGCCGCGCCCTCCCCCCCCCTCCGCCCCTGGTGGGGCTGAAAGGACTGGGGGACTCCAGCAGACCTGAGGGGACTGGGCACTGCCATCTTGTGACTATGGGCACCGCCATCTTTGTTATGGTGTGATGGTCAATTTGCATATTCCCTCTTTATTTGATAGGATTATAATTCTTTGTTCTGTTTAAAGAGGCTGTATAGTGGTTAAGATCCCAAGCTCTTCAATTTGATTCTTGTACTTCTCAGCTGTCTGAAAACTTTTCAGCGTTTTCATCTGTAAAATTTGCTTCAGAGATTCTGCAGTCTACCTGTAGGAAATGTACAAGGTCTGTGCCATGCTCTGGCTTATGGATTCATTCTGAGTGACTTCCCCTTTGCCGCTTTTCTCATCTACTTTTTTACTATGTCGTACCTTACGTGTTTTTTTATAAGCTATTAGAAGTAAAGTTTGGAGGGTGTATGTGTGTAAAGTTATTGTTAAAAATATATTTGTGTTGTCCTGGCCAGTGTGGCTCAGTTGGTTGGAGCATCATCCCCTTACACTGAAAGGTTTTGGGTTTGATCCTTAGTCAGGGCATGTATGGGAAGGCAACTGATCGATGTTGCCCTCCCCCCCCACTCTCCCTCCCTCCCTCCCCCCCTCCCTCCCTCCCTCCCTCCCTCCCTCTCTCTTTCCCTCCCTATCTTTCTCTTTCTTCCCCTCTGCAGGGGTGGGCAAACTTTTTGACTCGAGGGCCACAATGGGTTCTTAAACTGGACCGGAGGGCCGGAACAAAAGCAGGGATGGAGTGTTTGTGTGAACTAATATAAATTCAAAGTAAAGGAGCGGAGAGGAGACCAAGAGAAGCGGATAGAACAGCCGGATCCAGCCCGCGGGCCGTAGTTTGCCCACGGCTGGTATAGGGCATGTGCCAAGTTACCACAGGAAAGTTACATGATCATTAATGAACACAAATGGTTGTGTAAAGTGGCAATAGCATCCACATTGCACCTAGAACCACACTAACCACATAGTTGGAACTTAATAAGTATTTGTTGAATGAATGAATGAAGTATAAAAAGAGACCCACCCAGTACATTAAAAATGGTCATATTATTTTGGGACATCTCTTAACATCCTCCTATTCTGCATGATGTCTCCGTTGCTTCCAGTTTTGGTAAAACTATATGTTTTGAGGACCCTGAAGTTAGAAAGTGGGAGAACCTTTGAAAGGTAGGACATCTTAGGGGAACAGACTTACTGGTGCCTGAAATTATTGCTTATCCGATGGCCTAAAGCAGTGGTCGGCAAACTCATTAGTCAACAGAACCAAATATCAACAGTACAAGGATTGAAATTTCTTTTGAGAGCCAAATTTTTTAAACTTCTTCTAACGCCACTTCTTCAAAATAGACTCGCCCAGGCCGTGGTATTTTGTGGAAGAGCTACACTCAAGGGGCCAAAGAGCCGCATGTGGCTCGCGAGCCGCAGTTTGCCATCCCACTGGTAAAGGTATAAAAAAAGGACCAACTATCTCACAGTCAAGGATTGGTGGCATCTAGGAAAGTCATTCAGGACCCGAAGAAATAGCATTTGTAAAAGTGTAGAGCAGCATTTCTAAACGATGTTCTCTGAAACTTGTTATACGTTGATTTATTATAGTTTTCATAGGGGAAAAAATGTTTAGGGGTCAGATAAGTTTGGGATTTGGAATATGTTGTGTTACTAGATTCCCCACTCTTGGAGCTTCACAATGTACAGTAGTAGTTTAAAAGCTTTGAAAAGTGTTATAAACAGCAAGAAGAAAACATTTAATTTTGTTTAATCTGGCACTTCATAAATCTTTTTTTAAAATTTCAATTTAAAAATGAGGTAAAATATATATAACATAATATTTACCATTTTAACCATTTTCAAGTGTACAGTCCAGGCCATTAAGTATACTCACATTGTTTTGCAAACACCACCTCTGTCTTACAGAACTTTTCCATCTAAATTACCATTAAAAAGTCCCATTTTTCTGAACCCCAGCCAACATTAATTTTAAACATCTTTAATCTTTTTACAACTGATGAGAGAAAATAACTTGTTTTAATCTGTGTTCAGAATATCTTTGTGTTAGAAATCAAATCTACCTTCAAATGATAATTTGCTACTCTTTAAGTGATTTAAAACATATTATTTGGTTTTAAAAAGTAGGGTTGGAATAAGTTGATAGTGTCCCAAGGTGACAATTTTGAAGAGCACATTAAAGAGTTCTTATATTTGTATTAATAGAAAAAAGGCAGTCCTTTCTTTATAATCTCTTACACATGACATGTTCATATATGTCTAATCTCTACAACAGCATTGTATAGTCCTGGGAAGTCAGGCAGCAACATTTTTTGAATTCCTGAAATGTATAAGATCCTTTGTTGCCAGAAGGGATGTGGTGTTATAGCCCCTGTCTTTGAGACTTACAGTCTGAATCCTCAAGTACTTGTCATAGGAGGTGGAAAGCACATTTCCCAGGCATCCTGTGGGGAGTTCCTTATCAGAACCAGTATTGCCCTGGCCAGTGTGGCTCAGTTGGTTGGGTGTCATCCTATACACTGAAAGGTTGCCTGTTCGATTCCCAGGCAGGGCATGTGCCCAGGTTGCAGGCTCGATCCCTGGTGGGCAGCATGCAGGAGGCAGCCAATCAGTGCTTCTCTCTCACTCCCTTCCTCTGTCTTAAAAAAAAAAATCAATAAAAATATATTTTTAAAAAGAACTGGTATTGAATGCATTATTTGTTGAGTGAGTCATACAGATTCCTCATTGTATGAAGTCATAATGTATTAATAGATATCTTTTCATGTTGGGGTGTTTTAAGGGCTTTGTTCTGTAAGGATAAAATTAGGGAGTTGGTGTGTGCCATCACAAGTGTTTGCCCATACTCTTGTCTTCATAAGAAGTGATGGAGCAAGTCCATTTTCCTTGAAAAGATGGATGGTACTTCAGTATACTACTTTTGTTGCTTTGCCCTTTGCCATTTGACTCTTCAGTGCCAGAAAATCCATTAAACGTGTGGTTCCTTGCTGAAGCCCTTGTTTTTGCAGGGGAGAACTATTGAATATCAAGTTGAAAGCACCTGCCCCTCTTTTGCTGGCAACTAGTTGCCTTCCTTTTATGGGGTAGAGACGCTTATCGTGATTGCAGTGAGGATATTTGTAGCTCTGGTGATCTTTGATCCTATGATTCTGTTACAAAACAGAAACTGTCATTTATAAGTAATTCTGTGGTTGTATACATCTTTTTGTGGCTATATAACAAGTTTTTATGTATTTACTTTTAAAATATATTTTTATTGATTTCAGAGAGGAAGGGAGAGGGTGAGAGAGATAGTAATCATTGGTTGGCTGCCTCCTGCAAAGCCCCATACAGGGGATCAAGCCTGCAATCCAGGCATGTGCCCCTACTGGGAAGTGAACCGTGACCTACTGGTTCATAGGCCGATGTTCAACCAACTGAGCCACACTGGCTGGGCAGAAGTTTTTATTTTTATAAGTGAAATTTAAATGTAACCCTTTAATTCTGTACTGTTTTTGTTTTTTGTTAATCCTCACCCGAGGATATTTTTTCCATTGAGTAGAAGGGAGTGAGGAGAGGGAGAGAGAGACATTGTTTGGTTGCTTCCTGCATGTGCCCTGACTGGGGTCTAGGATCAAACCTGCTACCCTTCAGTGCACAAGTCGGCGCTATAACCACTGTGTCACACCGGCCAGGGCAAATTTTGTAATATTTTTTTAATACATTTAAAATGGTGGGCTGACATTAACATTTCTGAGACTGAATGCCTCAGAAACTTGACACTTAGAAGAATCACTTTGTATTCAGAGACATACTAGGTGTGTGTTAGGGTATAAACTTTTCATTCAGGGATCCCTTACTTTGCATTTCCCATTAGCCCCTGTGTAAAATAAGTACTCAGTGAATTTATTTATTTATTTATTTTTAAATATATATTTCTTTATTGATTTCAGAGAGGAAGGGAGAAAGAGAGAGAGATAGAAACATCAATGATGATAGAGAATCATGGATTGGCTGCCTCCTGCACGCCCCCTATTGGGGATCAAGCCCACAACCCAAGCATGTGGCCTTGGCCGTAATCAAACCTGGGACCCTTCAGTCTGCAGGCTGACACTCCCAGGCGTCCTCAAACTACGGCCCACCGAGGACATTTATCCGGCCCGCCAGGTGCCGCTGCCTGTCCTGCTTAGCAGCTGACTCGTCCCGGGCCCGCAGTGCGCATAGGAATTTGTTCATAGTTTTTTTTTTTAAACTATAGTCCGGCCCTCCAACATCTGAGGGACAGTGAACTGGCCCCCTGTTTAAAAAGTTTGAGGACCCCTGCCACTGAGCCAAGCCGGCTAGGACCTCAGTGAATATATTTAGAAAAAAACTGAGATAATGTAATTCACTTGGTTAGAGATGCTCCTCAGTTAAACTTTTTCTTAATCTCAGTACCTTTATTTTAAGAACCACCAAGTGATGCCAATAGAATATATTACCAGAAAGAAAATTTAAAAACCTGTTAGCTATAATGATTTATTAACTAGATTTCCCCCATGTTCCATTTCTAGAAGAAACAAATGACAAGAAAATCTGGTGTTATATAGGTCTTTCTAAAAATAAATTCTAGGACTGTTGAAGGAACAAATTCAATCCAGCTTTCACATTGTTGTACTTCCTAATGATTTTAGAGGAGCTGGGAGGTGACTCAGATGACCTGCAGAGTCCTCTGTCACAAAGGAAGCACACACTTGATTTACCTGCTGTGAATTGACTAGAGAAGGGCAAATTGTTGATGTATTTTAGGATTACTTTAAACAAAAATTGAAAGCCGAAATTATAGCAGCTAATATTTAGTTACGTGCCAGGTACTCTTTTGAGCACTTTATCTGCATTATCTTCTATATGAGATTCCCATTTTATAAATAAAGAAAACAGGTTGAAAGAGGTTAACATTATTTTGACCAACATCACATAGCTAGCAAGTGATAGGGCCAGGATTTGAACCCAGTTTTGCCTATAGGGCCTTAGGTTCTTAACCACTGTTCTGTAATGTTTTCTTCGTTGCGTATTCCCATACAACTGAGGAGGTACCGTCTTGTTCCCAAAATAAACAGCATTGTAGTTTTAATAGGGTTCAGGAAGCAGTTCTTATAATTAGGTTTCTAAAATAAGAAATTAATCTAGTAAGAGACAAGTTTGATTAATAAGTTTTATTTTAAAAAAGCACAATACTATTTTAAACCAGAAGAAAGGAACATGTATTTATTGAACAAAATTAACTTTGGTAGTACATTTTTGTAAATTTCCTAGTAACTCAGAAAGCATTGTCTGTGCCCTATTAGATACTTCACAACCATATGATGGGGGAATGTAAACTGAATAAATGCCGTTTAATACTTGAGCACATCGTTTGAGGAAAATATAACTTGTTCTTCTATCACCTTATATAAAGTGATGAGAAGACTGAGTGGATTAAAGGGAGAAAGAAAGGAAAGTGTATTGTTTTAACAGTGGTTATATACTTTGAGTGGACTAAGGAGTTACTATTATTTGTTTTGCAAGAGAGCAAGCTATCCTCTCTTGAGGTCTACCATGGAGACCTCATTGACTGGAGCCTTAGCCCTTAGTGCCTATAAGGATTTCCTTTCAGCTTAGACTTAATCCTTTAAAGCTCCTAGGTACAGGAATAAATGTTGATTTTCAAGGTAGCATTTTACCATATTGAATTTGTTTGAAAAATTATTCTGCCTTATTCTTAAATATTGCTGTGTACGTCATGTTTCTAGGTAGGTGAGCCTGTGAAACAGTATGAAGAGGAGAAAATAGCCTTTTAAGGAAACTGGCCCACAGAAAGGATGGCCTTCTTGGACAATCCAACTATCATTCTAGCTCATATTCGACAGTCACATGTGACCAGTGATGACACAGGAATGTGTGAGATGGTTCTCATTGATCATGATGTTGACCTAGAGAAGATTCATCCGCCTTCAGTGACTGGAGACAGTGGGTCAGACATTCAGGGAAGCAATGGTGAGACTCAGGGCTACGTATATGCCCAGTCAGTCGATATTACCTCAAGTTGGGACTTTGGTATTAGAAGACGCTCAAATACAGGTAAACATTGCCTTTCAGTCATGTCTTCTGAGCTTTACATCACTAAATAATCTTATAGAATAATGCATAATATTGGACTAGATTTAATGGGAAAGTCTCAGTGTGTAAACAGGAGTGTGCATGTTATCAACACCAAGAATGGGTCAAAGCAGTATGTCCATCTCCACTACTGAATGGAGAGAGCCTCTGAACGATGCTATTAGAAAGAAGTAGAAGAGGTATAGTGAAAAAGTTGGCTATTAAAGGCATGTTGGATGTTCTATTTTCTAAACTCTGTAGAAAGGGACTTGTTTAGGTATCTTCAACAAAGCAACATCGGTCCTAGTAGGTAGACTGCTGGGAGGCAGATTTCAGGTTGACATAATACAGAACCTTTTTTCTTTTTAATTCATTTTTATTGATTTCAGAGAGGAAGGAAAGGAAGAGAGATAGAAACATCAGTGATAAGAGTGAAACATTGATTGGCTGCCTCCTGCACGCCCCCTACTGGGGATCAAGCACACAACCTAGGCATGTGCCTCTACTGGGAATTGAACCCTGACCTCCTGGTTCATAGATGGATGCTCCACTGCTAAGCCACAACAGCCAGGCAATACAAAACCTTTTAGATAGGCAGCTGACCAGCCAAGGAGGGCTGCTGCCTGAGACAGTTCTTGTCCTTGGAGGAATTGTAAGGATTGGACATTAGAGGGAGATAGCTGAATATTTACTGGGGCTGATTTTTTAATAGGAATTCCTACATTGGTTGTGAGATTAGATAAGTTGCTCCTGTTTTTGATACATTACCTTTTTTAAAAATATATATTTTATTGATTTTTTACAGAGAGGAAAGGAGAGGGATAGAGAGTTAGAAACATCGATGAAAGAGAAACATCGATTCAGCTGCCTCTTGCACACTCCCTAATGGGGATGTGCCCGCAACCAAGGTACATGCCCTTGACCGGAATTGGACCTGGGACCCTTGAGTCTGCAGGCCGACACTCTATCCACTGAGCCAAACCGGTCTGCACTTTGATCTTTGTGGCTTGAAAGTACTCAACTTTGATATATATATTTAGTCATTAGTTTTTAAAAGTTTATCATTGCCCATTTTCCAGCTTTATTTTTTGGAAGCATTTCAAGGGAAATGTGATGAACCAAGGCCTTTACTGTGACAGATAAATTATTTAGAATATATAATTGTTCTATATCAGGGTATTCTAGTAGATCTTTTTTTTGGGGGGGGGGGAGGGGGGCCGCGATAAATCAGAAAATATAATCTAATCAGTAACAGTAACCTGCTGTTGTTCCCAAGCAAAGTAGTGGTAGGAGATGTGGTAGAACATTGAAAATACTTACTTGAAGAAAACTGCAGGTAGAGCAGGTTACAATTTATAGAGAAAGACATGTTAAGATTTTTTTTTTTAATATTTTATTGATATTTCACAGAGAGGAAAGGAGAGGATAGAGAGCTAGAAACATCGATGAGAGAGAAACATCGATCAGCTGCCTCCTGCACACCTCCCACTGGGGATGTGCCCGCAACCAAGGTACATGCCCTTGACCAGAATCGAACCCGGGACCTTTCAGTCCGCAGGCCGACGCTCTATCCACTGAGCCAAACCAGTTTCGGCAACATGTTAAGATTTTGGTTCACAATTCAGTGTTCTGTGACATCCACAAAGAATTATTTGTTCTCATAATGAAAATAATTAATAGCATTTTCTAGTATATAAAGGAACTTTTATCAAAATAGGATTTGAGTGAAGGTTTGACTATAATTTAGAACCATTGATTCTCAGTTCTCTAGTTGAAACTGACTTCCTTGTAGGTTATTGAGATGATATCTTATATGACAGCTTGAATGGATTTCAGTAGGAGAATGCTGCTCAATTGAGGGCTTCATGATTATATTACTTCAGCTGTACCCTTCACATTCATTAATTGCAATTGAATGGAGTGGGATTTGGTTAGATACAGTGGCATTGTCAGAATGCTTTTGCCAGTATAGTTTACATTTCTGGCAAGATTAGTTTGTGTTTCCCTACCACAGTGCTAAGGCAGGAGTGTATGATTTCCTATCTTTGAGAAATTTACTTATTTATTTTTTGTTAGCATTGTGCCACAATAGGAAGTGCAATAGGAAACTAATTTAAAGAGATTGCATTAATTGTGACTTTCTTTTCCATTGTGGTCCATATGGATGTTGTTAATGTATGTTGGACAATATTTATTTAAAGGATTGGTTCAGTTGATTTTGCCTATGTTAATCAGCCTGTGGTAATATAATCACAAATGCATAATTTCAGGTGATGATTTGTTATTGTTGTTGGAATTTCTTAAGATAGCCCTTATATAATTAAGATTGTGGGGTGTCCTGTGACTAAGGAATTTACTTTTTAATCCTTTCAGCATATCTTAAAATTTTGTATAAGAAAAATTGTTCTTTTTAAGATTTGACTAATGTTACAAAGATACAAATCATTTATTTTACTACCTATAAACTATTTCAGCCCACTGAAGAAAAGCTATGCTAATTTATATAGCTTTGACATTTTATAATTTTCATGATTTTTAGATAAAGGATTTTATATTTAAAACTTTAATAGTCTAGTCTGAGTTCATTTATCTTTAATTTTTGAAACGGGTAGAGTAATTCATAACAGTAATTTTATTCCTGTAATGTAATATTCACTTCAGTTCATTTGTGCATTAAAATTCCTTTAAGACCGTTATTAATGATTTATATAATGAAATGTCATATTAATCACAGAAGTTTTCACATTTTATTATTCTCTTCCATGTTAATACTATCTTTATGATCTCTATTAATGTTTTATATCCTCTAATTTCAATTATAAATCAAGAATATTTTCATGTTTTTGTTGGTATTTGCTTTTCAGGGGTGCCACCTTTAAAATTTTATGACTTTTTTCCTACATATACAATATAAAACATCTTTATTCATATAAAGGTAGTTAATTATGTCTTTGTTTATAGTAAACTTTCATTGACAAACTTATAGTTATAATATTTCTTTTCAAGCTCAAAGATTAGAACGACTTCGAAAAGAGAGACAAAACCAAATCAAATGCAAGAATATTCAGTGGAAAGAAAGAAATTCTAAGCAATCAGGTAAATGGAAATAATTTTCATTGTTAACTTGAGATTTATATATTTAGTGTATATTATTATACAAGTGTTTTTATTTTTTTAAATTTTATTGATTTTTTACAGAGAGGAAGGGAGAGGGATAGAGAGTTAGAAACATTGATGAGAGAGAAACGTCGATCAGCTGCCTCCTGCACATTCCCTGCTGGGTATGTGCCCACAACCAAGGTACATGCCCTTGACTAGAATTGAACCCTGGACCCTTGAGTCCGCAGGCCGATGCTCTATCCCCTGAGCCAAACTGGTTAGGGCTTAATTCATCCTTTTCAATCCTCTGGGTGGATACCTCTTGTGTTCTGAGATTTGAACTCTTCATTTGGGTGCCACTCTTCGGTCTGGGTCACAGGGATTGATGTGTGCGAGGCAGTCACATTTTGTACACACTGTCACGCTAGTACCTTGTTCTTAGAGCCAAGGAGTACCTATGATTTGCATGGGCCTCTGGGCTGTAGATTTCTCCTGGCAGTTCTAACCTAGACTTTACCTTGCCTTATTATGGCCTCAGTAACAATCTCTGTTGCATATATGCGAATTCTTTGCTTTAGCTTAAAAACCATTATGTTACTGGTATTATTAGCATATGCAGTATATGTTCATATAATAATGTATTATTAAGCTGGCCACATTATGTATTTTCAAAGCTTTAATCTCAATAAGAGAACACATTAAAAAAATTCCAAATAAAGTGCTATTAAAATATTTTCTAATGTTTATATCATGTTTCCTAGACTTTTTTTCTCCTTTCAAAGAAATCTCTGCAGTCTGCCTTCTATACCTTCCCAGCAACTCCCAGTACCACTCTGCATTTAATAGATGTCCAATAAATTTTTATTGACTGACTCCATTGCTATAGTATACTGTTATAAAACAATCTTAATGATTACTAATTATCACCAACACCTATCTAGTGCT
Organism: Plecotus auritus; assembly: GCF_963455305.1. NCBI lineage: Eukaryota > Metazoa > Chordata > Mammalia > Chiroptera > Vespertilionidae > Plecotus > Plecotus auritus. Next base: position 178,708,882 of record NC_137776.1, on the reverse strand, counting down.
GTTCTAAGCAGTTCTTCTGCATTACCTCCAATGCACTGATCTTATAAGGTGTAGGTATCATTGATTAGATGAGACAGATGAGATGGAGGTTCAGAGAGATTAAATTTGCTAAAGTTGCAAGGCTAGGAAGTGGTAGAGCCGTACAGAGCCATGTTTTGTATCTAGCACTGTCTGCCTCTAAAGGCCAATCTCTCTCTGCTAAACCACACTATGTAAAGTGGTGCTTGCTTTCTCCTGTGATTGTAAACCTGAGTGTGCTCAATGGGTCTGATTTTCATAATGGTTCTAAATGATGACCCTGTAGAACCAGAAATCCCACTTACTTCTCTTTTTTGCATCTCATTTCCATGATTTCCTGTATATTCTTTTATATATATTAAAAATCTCTTGCCTTGGCCGGTTTGGCTCAGTGGATACAGTGTCAGCCTACAAGCCAGCTGAAGGGTCGCGAGTTCGATTCCAGTCAAGGGCACGTGCCTCAGTTGCAGGAAAGGACTCTTTGGGAAGGTGATGGCTGAGCAGAGAAGGATTGAACCACGCAGATATTGGGAGATGAGTATTCTAAGACAAGCGAACAGCAAATGAAAAGTTTCTGTGACAGAAATGTGCCTGATGTATACAAGGAATAGGAAGGAAAGGATGCTTATTGGTTGGAGTAGAGTAAGTAAGGGGAAGAGTGGAATCAGAGGAGTAAGTAGTAGGAAACTTGATCCTGGAAGATCTTGTAAGAAATGTAATTTTTACTCTCAGTGAAGTGATTTGATCGAGTAGTGATGTGATATGTTACCTACTTTTTTATTTTTAGCTTAAATTTCCTTTAATACAACTTTTTATTATAGAAAATTTAAAACATATACAAAAATAGAGAGAATGGCATAATGAACCCCCCATACTATTATTATAATACTCTCTCCTTTTCCTCATCAGCTTTGTCTTCCAGATTTTTGTGCTAGGTGACATTGGAGAGTGTGAGAGGATTAAGATGTGCACCTTGACTTTGAGGGACTATAATTCCAAAATCACAGAATATTAGGGTCAGGAGAGATCTTCAAAATTTTCTAGTTGGACAAGCCCAGAAAGGTTTAGTGCAATGGTCGGCAAACCGCGGCTCGCGAGCCACATGCGGCTCTTTGGCCCCTTGAGTGTGGCTCTTCCACAAAATACGATGTGCAGGTGCGCACGTACAGTGCGATTGAAACTCCATGGCCTATGCGCAGAAGTCGGTTTTCGGCTCTCAAAAGAAGTTTCAATCGTTGTACTGTTGATATTTGGCTCTGTTGACTAATGAGTTTGCCGACCACTGGTCTGGTGCATTGTCCAGATTACACACCTGGTAGTGGCAAAGCCAGGCGAAAGCTTAGGTCCTCCAGCTGTGAATGCTTTTCTTACAGGATGGCTGCTTTGTTGGTTTGTCTGACTCAGCCCAACCCCAACCCGGTCCTTAAACCCTAGTTGAGTTAACAGTCCTGACCTGTGTGTTTCTTATTGAAGTGTATATGAAGCTTTTTTTTTCACACATTAGACCTGAATATGTCCCGGGACCCTCCTTCCTTAAGGTTCCAAAGAAGACTTTTTAGGGAAGGTGGACTGGCTGTCTTTCTATGTGTAATCACAAAGATGTTTCTATCTTCCTCTTGTATCACAGCCCAAGAGTTAAAGTCACTGTTTGAAAAAAAGTCCCTCAAAGAGAAACCTCCAAGTTCTGGAAAGCAGTCAATATTATCTGTACGCCTAGAGCAGTGCCCTCTGCAGCTGAATAACCCCTTTAATGAGTATTCCAAATTTGATGGCAAGGTAAGTAAAAATAAAACTTCGTGTCTTTAATTCCGTGATTTTCTTTCTTTTTAAAAAATATATATTTTTATTTCAGAGAGGAAGGAAGAGGGAGAGGGAGATAGAAACATCAATGATGTGAGAGAATCATAGATTGGCTGCTTCCTGCACGCCCCCCCACTGGGGATCGAGCCCGCAACCTGGGCATGCGTCCTTGACCAGAATCGAACCCTGGGACCCTTAAGGCCAGGGCAAGTCTGTGATTTTCAACCAGTGTGTTGCAAGAATTTTTGAAACATGCAATACCTGACTACTTAGTCAGGGGCACTGGCCTCTTTTCCCTTAGGTTGTCAAAAAGACAACAGACAACACAACAATAGCCATCTGGTGTGAATGCCCTATCTTGAACCATAAATTTATAGGTTATATAATAGAGTTGCATCTTGTTTGGTCACTGCATAATAAGGTTGGTCTGATTGGTTAATTCTTGGTACCAGAAATTGTTATATACAAGTATAGACACCTGATTATAAATGTTTTTATTGATTTCAGAGAGAGGAAGAGAAAGGGAGAGAGAGATAGAAATATCAATGATGGGAGAGAATCATCACTCGGCTGCCTCCTGCATGCTCCACACTGAGGATCAAGCCCGCAACCCGGGCATGTTCCCTGACCAGATATCAAACTGGGACCTCCCGGTTCATGTGTTGACACTCAACCACTGAGCTACACTGGCTGGGCATAGGCACCTAGTTTTTAAAAAGTCACTTTGGAGCAAAAAAGGTAGGCAATTACCATTATTATATATATTTTTGTAAGTCAATCAAAATTATATCTATTTTTTTGAAGATTGGCAAAAAATATATTTTTAGTGTGCTACAGAATTTTAATAATTACTTTATGTGTGCCATGAGATGGGAAAGGTTGAAAATCACTGCTCTAAGTAAAAACCTCAATGAAGTGGAATTATTGGTATTATTATATTATTATTAGATTTGGGTTTAAAAAATGACTCAGATAATTATAGAATGTCACTCATATTTTTTGAGAATGTAAAAAGGTCTGAACTGGGTTGACTGTAGTAATATGTTTAGAAGGATTAAAACAAAACCAGTCCTGAGATATGTATCTGTGTTTTGTTGTTTTCTTTTCTTTCTTTTTTTTTTTTTTATCTCCTAAGTGTACTTGAGGGTTTGGGTTAGTTGGGTTGTGATTAATCAAGGTCTAATTGTGTTGGGAAAGCCTTGAAAGTGGTTCTGGGAGGTAGCATTGTCTTGTCTGATTCTGTATTATAACTACAGGAATTATTAAACTTAGAGCTTCATTTCAGAATTCCAGGCCATTGCTTTGCTTGTCAGTATTTCATTGTAGGGAATCTTTTTTGACACTTGCTGTGCAGGAGACTTTTCTTTTAATAATTCACAATTGTAACATTAGTTTATTATTTTCCTTTTAGCAAAATGGCCACTATTTTAGGTGGAGTACAGTTCCATGTGCACCCCCAACCCCCTGCTCCATTCCCTGCCATTCTGTGTTTCTGTGCTGAGCTGGGCCTCTTTCAGAAGACAGTAGCAGTTGATTTTTATATTTATTGCCATTACGTTTGCTGTCTGGCCGTGGCATAGGGGTGCTGAGTGATAGCTTGTTGCCTGGAGGGGTTGTGTACAATTTGTCTTATTTCAACACCATTACAATTAATAAACATACAGCTCTTTGCTTATGTTTATATTTTTCATATTCAAGTTCTGGTTATGTGCTGCTGCTGTCAGTTGTCATCTTTGAGCAAGATGTTTTCTCTTCAAAACACTTTTACTTGGCCGAAACCGGTTTGGCTCAGTGGATAGAGCGTCAGCCTGTGGACTGAAGGGTCCCAGGTTCGATTCCAGTCAAGGGCATGTACTTTGGTTGCGGGCACATCCCCAGTAGGGAGTGTGCAGGAGGCGGCTGATCGATGTTTCTCTCTCATCGATGTTTCTAACTCTATCCCTCTCCCTTCCTCTCTGTAAAAAATCAATAAAGTATATTAAAAAAACCCACAAAAAACACTTTTATCTGCCCGGCCAGCATGGTTCAGTAGTTGAGCATCGACCTCTGAACCAGGAGGTCACGGTTTGATTCCCAGTCAGGGCACATACCCGGATTGTAGGCTCGATCCCCAGTGTGGAGCATGCAGGAGGCAGCCAATCAATGAATCTCTCTCATCGTTGATGTTTCTCTCTCTCTCTCTCCCTCTCCCTCTCCCTTCATCTTTGAAATCAATAAAAATATATATTCAAAAAAACCAAAAACCCAAAACACTTTCACTTCATACAATGCAGCATGTTTTCAGAGGCTTAAGTGAACATATATGGCCATCAGCATATGAGGTTATTGATGTTGGTGGGGAAGGAGAACAAGAACTGGAAACAAAATGCATAGGTAACATAAAGATAATAATATGCTCATAAAAGTAATTTTAGTAAATTAGAGATTGTATTGACTAATGTAAAGCTTCTCTTTAAGCCTGCCCTCCTGCCTTCTCTTTTTTCTTCTTTTTTTTTTAAATTAAAAAAAATTTTTTTTATTATTTTTTTATGCTTTTTTAAAAATCTAATAAATCTTTATTGTCCAGATTATTACAGGTGTTCCTCTTTTTTTCCCCCCCATAGCTCCCCTCCACCCGGTTCCAACCCCACCCTCTGCCCTTATCTCCCCACAACTGTCATCCATAGGTGTACGACCTTTGTCCAGTCTCTTCCCACACCCCCCACACCCCTTTCCCCCTGAGAATTGTCAGTCCACTCCCTTTCTATGCCCCTGATTCTATTATATTCACCAGTTTATTCTGTTGATCAGATTTTTTATTGACTTGATTTTTAGATTTACTTGTTGATAGATATGTATTTGTTGTTCATAATTTTTATCTTTACCTTTTTCTTCTTCTTCCTCTTCTTAAAGAGTACCTTTCAGCATTTCATATGATACTGGTTTGGCGGTGATGAACTCCTTTAGCTTTTTCTTATCTGTGAAGCTCTTTATCTGCCCTTCAATTCTGAAGGAAAGCTTTGCTGGGTAGAGTAATCTTGGTTGTAGGTTCTTGCTATTCATCACTTTGAATATTTCTTGCCACTCCCTTCTGGCCTGCATAGTTTCTGTTGAGAAATCCGCTGACAGTCATATGGGTGCTCCCTTGTAGGTAACTAACTGTTTTTCTCTTGCTGCTTTTAATATTCTCTCTTTGTCTTTTGCTCTTGGCATTTTAATTATGATGTGTCTTGGTGTGGTCCTCTTTGGATTCCTTTTGTTTGGGGTTCTGTGCGCTTCCTGGACTTGTAAGTCTATTTCTTTCACCAGGTGGGGGAAGTTTTCTGTCATTATTTCTTCAAATAGGTTTTCAGTATCTTGCTCTCTCTCTTCTTCTAGCACCCCCATAATTCGGATGTTGGTACGCTTGAAGTTGTCCCAGAGGCTCCTTACACTATCTTCATATTTTTGGATTCTTTTTGCTTTTTGTTTTTCCGGTTGAGTGTTTTTTGCTTCTTTGTATTTAATATCTTTGACTTGATTCTTGCATTCCTCTAGTCTGCTGTTAGGTCTCTGTATAATATTTTTTATTTCAGTCAGTGTATGTTTAATTTCCAGTTGGTCCTTTTTCATATCCTCGAGGGTCTCGCTAAATTTATCAGCCTTTTCTAGAAAATTCTTGAAAAACCTTATAACCGTGGTTTTGAACTCTATATCCAGTTGTTTGCTTTCCTCCATTTCTTTCATTTGTGATCTGTTTCTTTGTCTCCGCATTTTGGCTGCTTCTGTGAGTTGATAGAGTTTCTTTGTGTGCTAGGTGTCCTATAGGGCCCAGTGGCTTAGCCTTCCCAGTTACCTGAGGTGGACACTCTTGGTGCACCCCTTTGTGGGCTGTGTGCACAGTCTTGTTGTAGTTATGTTTTGATTGTTGTTGGTATTGCTGGGAGGAATTGACCTCCAGGCCAGTTGGCTGTGAGGATCAGCTGTGTCTACGCCGGGAGAACTTCTGTGCTGGAGACAGCCTTATGAGACAAGACTTGCAAATTGCAAAAGCCTCTGTGCTCAGCTTGAATGGGGCGGAGTCTCAGGGCTGAGCATACAGCCTTGGCCTCCTGTCAGCCTTGCCCTATGAGGCCCCTGGATCTCAGTGTCCCTCGGTAATCGCTGTAAGCACCTCTGAGAGAAAGCCGCCCTCGAGTTTCACCTGCTGCCAGACAGTCCACTTTCTCCCCCAGTGAGTCTGGATTCCCAGATTCTCACCCGGAACTGGAGTTAAGTGCAGTCGGGAGCTTCCCTCTTCCTCCCGCTAGAGAAAGCCAGCGGCCCCCTCAACAGTCAGTCCTCTCTGCGTGCACTTGCACATGCGCCTCCAGACCTCTGCCTTTCGCGGCTCCCCTGAGTTTCCATGCGCTCCTCTCTTTTCCCGACAGTCCAGACTCCCCCCATATGAGTCTGGGACCCCAGAGTCTCACTCGGAACTGGGGTTCAGTGCAGTCGGAACTGGGGTTCACTGCAATTGGGAGCTTCCGTCTCTCTCCCGCTAGAGAAAGCTAGCCAGGCACTCAGCCGCCCGTCCTCTCCGCGCGCGTGTCTCTGTACCTCAGCCTTTTGCAGCTCCTCTGAGTCTCCATGTGACCCTTTCTTTCCTTCTAGTTGTAGAAGTTCCACTCAGCCAGCTTTCCTATGGTTCTGGATGATGTCCGCTCTGTCTTTTAGCTGTAGTTTTGAAATTGTTGCGCGAGGCAGCAGTTTAGGTGTTCACCTATGCCACCATCTTGGTTTCTCCCTCCTTTTTCTTCTTGTGGAAGGCAACAAAGAGAAGGAAGGGTAGCCCCAGGGGACAAGAATGTCAGCCTCTGGAAAATGGCATGTTGAGCTGTAGAGGATTTTTTTTTTAAATACTAAGTAGATTCATTTGGATATGTGAGAAGTTACCAGGTTAGGTTACATGGTTGGAATTTATTTTCTTCCATTGCCTGAAACCACCTCGTTGTTTGAGAATGTAATTGCTGGAATAATTAATATGTGGTAATGCTTTGATGCCAACAAAATAGCACAGCTCTTTTAAAATATATTCTAGAATAATCATCATCGTCATACTATTAGATTCTTTTATATAAATATTTAGGTTTGAATTTGTCAGAAGGTTGTGATCTCTGCTTGGTATTTATCTAACTTCCAAAGTAACAAGGAGAAATTTTTTAAAAATGTAAAGAAGCCATTTCATCAGTCACAAAGGAATTATTTTTGCTAGATGTGTATTTACACTTAAGACTCTGGATGCTTTTGTCATATCAAGTCTCTTTGTAATCAAAGAATGTGGGGCAGTCACCATTACACATTGATTAAGAAAGATTTATATAAGTCTATCTTGTGATGAGATGCTATTTTATTATTACCCTACATATTACAATTGCTAAAATATAATTAAACCCTTGTTCTCATCTATTTTTAATATTGATGCATTTGGCAGATATGTAATGAAAGTGGCTAATATTTGAAGGATATTGTACTGTACATATTAAATTAGTCTTTATCTTTGTGAAATGCATCAATATGATATTCAATGACATCTCAATGATTAATAGAGAATTATACTTGAGTCAAGCCTTTTTGTAACCTAGAAATTAAAATGACTATTCAAATAACACCTCAAAATGATCAAATTAGCATTTTGTGATTGCATAATAATGGGATTGTAGTAGTTATAACAGCACCATGGCTGCCTCTGGAGTTAAGATCATGTCAACCCCTTGATAATAAAGCCTTTTCTGTGAGAGTCAACTTTAATAATTTCCAGATTGATTCTTCCCATAAATCATTTGATGTTCAGCACTAAATTTTTGTTGCTGTTGTAACTTAAAATTATTTTATTCTTATTCAGCTCATATTTAAGAGGTGAAATGAGTGTCCTTTTAAAATGATTCACCATCTTGTCATTGAACACCATGCTTTTTACTTCAAATGTAAGGTTTTCCCATGTATTTTTCAAAGGTTTGTTAATGCCACTAAAATATGTAGGTTTTTTCCCCTATATTTATTCACAATACTTTTCTTGGGAATAATGCTTGCCTTATTTACATAATTAACTGAGTTGCTTAGGTCTCTTGGGCAAATGGTACATAATTGGGGAGAGAAGGGGACAGGGAAGAGTTTGGGGTCTAATTAAATATGCTAAAAAACTACTTAATTATGTATTTCCTCAAGAGACTAACTGCTGTGAAATCCTCCTTAAGATTAAGCTAGCATTAGGTTTGAAAAAAGGATTTTGCTTTTGATATGGCTTTACTATTACATTGTGGTTAAGCTAGCACATCTTGTTCTGATGGTTTGTGCAAACTGGATTGTTGGTGTTATTGATTCTAAGGGTAAGCATCTCTCAGCTGTTGTGCTCAATTAAAGCGAATACTTTCAAATAGTTTTTCGTTTCTGTAGCTGGTTAATTTCATTTTTTAAATTGTGGTTGAGTAATTTCTTGAAGGCATACAGTTGAGAGGAAAAGGCTGTATTTAGTCATGTGCTTTGCTGTAATTTTGGCAATGTTTTTATCAGGATTATTATTATGTTTATATTATTTCTTTGGCAAATTGGTGGTATTACCTTTAGATTCATAGATTATGAATAAGTCTATTTACTGATCATTTGAAAAAAGTCCAAGATAGATTGCAGTTCGTTTTAGGGCTTAGTAGGATAAGGCAAAACGAGGTTCAACCATCTGTCTGAATTCTTCAGGTTTGTTGAAAACAGGACCTCTGAATAGCTTCATTAACGAAACAGAAACTCTCTTCTAGAGGTTGAGACAATCAGAAAACTTCTTGTGCCGGTCCTGACTTCACTGTATGTGGGAAATGTTGTTGGATATGACAAGGAGTTGCTTTGAGGTGCTAAGGGAGTGGTCGCTATGGATAGGCAGTAAACACTCAGCACTGATTTAAGTGCCCCTAACTATGTGGATTTCTGCCCTGTTCCTCCACGTGTTTCAAATGAAGTCATATTTTAAGCATCAAACTCTTTTTAAAAATATATATATTTTATTGATTTTTTACAGAGAGGAAGGAAGAGGGATAGAGAGTTAGAAACATCAATCAGCTGCCTCCTGCACACTCCCCACTGGGTATGTGCCCGCAACTAAGGTACATGCTGTTGACCCTTGAGTCCGCAGGCCGACGCTCTATCCACTGAGCCAAACCAGCTAGGGCGGTGGTCGGCAAACTCATTAGTCAACAGAGCCAAATATCAACAGTACAACGATTGAAATTTCTTTTGAGAGCCAAATTTTTTTAAACTTTTTCTACCGCCACTTCTTCAAAATAGACTTGCCCAGGCCGTGGTATTTTGTGGAAGAGCCACACTCAAGGGGCCAAAGAGCCGCATGTGGCTTGCGAGCCGCAGTTTGCCGACCACTGGGCTATGGCAAGCATCAAACTCTTTCCTTTCCATGCCTTATCACTTGAGAAGCTTTTGCTAGTTAGTCTTCACTATTTTAGTTAAACTGAGTTTGCAAATATTATGAACTAGAGGCCCAGTGCACAGATTCGTGCATCAATGGGGTCCCTCGGCCTGGCCTGCACCCTCTCGCAATCCGGGACCCCTTGTGGGATGTCGGATAGCCAGTTTCGGCCTGATCCCCGCAGGCCCAATCCAGACAGGAGGGAGCCCGATCCCCACAGGCCCAATCCAGACAGGAGGGAGCCTGATCCCCACAGGCCTGATCCAGACAGGAGGGAGCCTGATCCCCACAGGCCCGATCCAGACAGGAGGGAGCCTGATCCCCACAGGCCCGATCCAGACAGGAGGGAGCCCGATCCCCACAGGCCCAATCTAGACAGGAGAGAGCCCGATCCCCACAGGCCCGATCCAGACAGGAGGGAGCCCGATCCCCACAGGCCTGATCCAGACAGGAGGGAGCCCGATCCCCACAGGCCTGATCCAGACAGGAGGGAGCCCGATCCCCACAGGCCCGATCCAGACAGGAGGGAGCCCGATCCCCACAGGCCCAATCTAGACAGGAGGGAGCCCGATCCCCACAGGCCCGATCCAGACAGGAGGGAGCCTGATCCCCGAAGGCCCAATCCAGACAGGAGGGAGCCCGATCCCCACAGACCGATCCAGACAGGAGGGAGCCCGATCCCCACAGGCCCAATCCAGACAGGAGGGAGCCCGATCCCCACAGGCCCGATCCAGACAGGAGGGAGCCCGATCCCCACAGGCCCGATCCAGACAGGAGGGAGCCCGATCCCCACAGGCCTGATCCAGACAGGAGGGAGCCCGATCCCCACAGGCCTGATCCAGACAGGAGGGAGCCCGATCCCCACAGGCCCGATCCAGACAGGAGGGAGCCCGATCCCCACAGGCCCAATCTAGACAGGAGGGAGCCCGATCCCCACAGGCCCGATCCAGACAGGAGGGAGCCTGATCCCCGAAGGCCCAATCCAGACAGGAGGGAGCCCGATCCCCACAGACCGATCCAGACAGGAGGGAGCCCGATCCCCACAGGCCCAATCCAGACAGGAGGGAGCCCGATCCCCACAGGCCCGATCCAGACAGGAGGGAGCCTGATCCCCGAAGGCCTGATCCAGACAGGAGGGAGCCCGATCCCCACAGGCCCGATCCAGACAGGAGGGAGCCCGATCCCCACAGGCCTGATCCAGACAGGAGGGAGCCCGATCCCCACAGGCCTGATCCAGACAGGAGGGAGCCCGATCCCCACAGGCCCGATCCAGACAGGAGGGAGCCGGATCCCCACAGGCCCGATCCAGACAGGAGGGAGCCTGATCCCCACAGGCCCGATCCAGACAGGAGGGAGCCCGATCCCCACAGGCCTGATCCAGACAGGAGGGAGCCCGATCCTGTGCATTGAACGTCTGTCCCCTGGTGGTCAGTGTGTGTCATAGTGACCGCTTGACCCATCATTCGGTTGCTTAGGCTTTATTATATAGATAGATATAAATAGATCATTAGAAGTTCAACTGTCCATTTCCTGTCAATACAGTTACTACCAAATAAGTAGTACCGATTACCAGTTGTGTCATCTTGGTTCGGTTTTCTTCCCCTCTCCAAACTTCAGTTTCTTTACCTATGAAAAATAGAGTTCCTTCCTCACAAGCTGTTGAGATCATCAAATTGGATAATCCTATAGGATAATCCCTAGCTAGCACACTGAGAAGCAGTATAATTTAACTTATAAGCAGACCTATTTTGTGGTAAGAGTTGAGTTTGAATGCTGACTCCTCCACTTAGGGTGTTATCTCAGGCTATGTACTTCACTTCTGGAAGCTCCAGTCCTCATATGTGGAATGAGATGATGACAGTGTATCTTCCTCATGAAGATTAATTGAGATAAGACCTGTTTAGCAAGACATGTAGCCACAGGAAGCACTCAACAAATATCCCACTTCTGCCTCTTTCTCCGTAAAGGTTGGGGCCAATGATGCTGTCTCTCCTGTTAGATTGTTGACAGGATGGAGTCAGAGAAAATGAGCTCTTAAAACCAGGAGTTCAGAGTAGCATCATGAAACAAGATGTGTAGCAGACTGGAGGAAGGTGGTTTATCTGTTGGAAGCCCAGGGAGTCTAGTGGGGTTTGACCTTTAACTTTAAATGGAAGATAAAGACAAATAATTACTTCCTTTGTGTTTTTGTTTGTTTGTTTGTTTTGGCAATGGCTATGTTTTTAAACATCAAGTAAGAAGGTAGTTCCATATTAGTAATTGCTTGGCAGTTTACTAAAATGTTAAATATCTTTTTATTTGACTTAGTTAAATTCTGTTCTACATGTAGGGAGAATGTTTGCCTTGGCAAGTACTTAAAAAGGCAGAACCACTTCTGGTTCATATAGACAACTGTGACATGGATGATGTTAACTTGTTAGAAAGTAACCATTTCTCTGTTAGAAACTGTTTTAACAGGGAAGCTGCAGAGAGCATGGGGGAAGGGATAATTCATGAGTGCTAATTGCTTGGCTGTTAATTTTCATAAGTGTTGATAGAAGCAGTTCCTTAAATTAAACTTTGTTTAAAATGTATCAGGGGAAATATTCCACAATGTCGAGCCTGAAGTGAAAATTAATATGAATGCTGTGGCAATTAACACATACTGGTTAATAGCTTTTAGCAGCATTTTGGGATGATAGTCCTTAAATACATTTTTGCATGCTGCTCTTGTTTCAGCATTGTTCTATGTCTGGATAATTATGAACAAATGTTTTCTACAATTATTGGCATTAAGTAGTTCTCTTCAAAGAAAGTCACTTAAAACTTTGCAGGAAAACATGAAGCCACTGAGAAACATTGCAAACACAGAAAAGGTCAGCAAATTGAAATCGTGTTAAAAAAATTGCCTTTTGAGGAAAAATCTGAACTTGGAATATTTGCTGTTATCATGGAAATGGGTCCCTCTGATATGTTAAGCTACTTTAGCTTCATGATTTCTCACTAAAAAGTATAACCTGGGCTTTTGGTGCTGGTTATGTTTCTAGACTGCAGTTTTTGCTTATTGCTGCCTGAGTGGAGGTGTGGCCTTGAGCCTAGGGCTTTCTGGACTTAGAGCTTCTTCTTTCCTCTGCACCCTGCAAGTTGGCCAGTGCCCACCCTCCCCCAGTGGCTGAGAAGTTGGCTGCATAATAATCTCATTTCCCCACCCCCTTCCTTTTCATAAGAGTGTTCCTTGGTGCCCATTAAGAGACAAATCGTGTGTGTGTGTGTGTGTGTGTGTGTGTGTGTGTGTGTGTGTGTGTGTGTGAGAGAGAGAGAGAGAGAGAGAGAGAGAGAGAGAGAGAGAGAGAGAGAGAGAATATCAGAACCCAGAACCCTTCGGTGCACTGGGTGACATTCAACCAACTGAGCCACTCTAGCCTGGCAAGAGAATTTTAAATGAGGCAGATGTCAGATGTCATTTATGAAAATATATTGATTGTAATTCTTGGAGGTTAGAGGACCAAGAGGTAAAACATGGGCATATTTTTCTTATAATGAGATTACTTTGTAGTACCACCCTCTTCCTTGCTAATTAATTACCTGATTAGTGTTTAAATCTGGTTGAAATGAATTTAAAGCACTGAGGTCCTAGGGAGAACCTAGGACACAATCCTTATAGGTATGGTGGGGACTGGAGATGGTGGGATTAAGAGTTGATCTCCTACATATATGTTGGCACCTTCCTCTTTTAATCGATCATAACAAAACTGTGATGTAGGGAGTATTACCTCCATTTTATGGATATGCAAGTGAGGCTCACAAAGAGAAAGTGACTTGCTCAAGAATTTACAGCTATTGTTATGGAGAAAACAAAACACTTAATAATTGAAATTTTCAGATTTTAAAACAAAAGAATTTTCTCTTTACCAGTGAACTTGAGCTCTGACAGACTGACTGGTTTAGATCGTATCAATCATAGCTTTTGGGTGTGTTTGCTTCTTGTAAGCCTCAATTTTCTTACATGTGAAAAAGAAATAAAAGATTGGGCCTGTGCTGGGGAGGGGCGGGGGGGGGGGGGAGGGTGCTTTACACATAGAATATATTGTTTGTACCACAAATGATTTTTTTCTTTCCACTGACCTTCCTGGTGTACAGAGTGGATTCATTGGTCTGTCCACCCACCCATCCACTTATCCATCCATCCACCCATCCAACAAATTATTTATTAAGCCCACAGTGTACTGGTTCATTTCAAACGTTTATTACTTACTGGCTCTATATTAAGCATTAATAAATAAAACAGGACTAACTGCCCTGAAGGAATTTGGAGATAAGAGTGGCCAAATAGCCAACAAGTGGAGGAACTATACTTGACCATCAGGGTTGTGCCCTGTGCGGGGAACTATGACCAATCAG